>NC_092765.1:732728-965978 GCF_047496795.1 Chiloscyllium punctatum | reverse complement strand
CCCTCTCTTCCCCCCCTCCCCCTCTCTTCCCCCCCTCCCTCTCTTCCCTCTCTCTCTCTCTCTCCCTCTCTCCCTCTCTCCCTCTCTCTCTCTCTCTCTTCCCCTGTATCTCTGCCTGGGCTGCTATGGAGGGGACCAGCATACTGCCGTACACACTGTCAGACAGCAATTTAATGAAAGCCGTTAAACTGCGGGCTGCAATTAGTGAGGACATAGTGAGACCGACCAGCGCCAAGCCCTTCATCCATCATTTGAACAAACTGCATGAGTACACGCTGCATTTATGTAGCACCAGAGGATACCAGCGGAGATTCCGCAGGATGGTGGAGCAGGCGCTGTTTGATGAGGAGATCTATAAGACCCTCCAAGAAGCCCGAGTCCTGAACTGGTGCAGGGAGGTCAGGAAGCAATTTCCACTCAAGGTTCCTGGTAAGAGAGAAATATTAACCGTGAAGCTTGTTACACACACAAAGGGAACTCAGGTGCAGCTGGAGTCAATGCTGTTTTTCTGGCGGTCTACAGATTAACTTCAAAATGCGTTTCACATTTTGTTTGATAGAAATACTGTCGGTAAAACAAGTTCAGTGTTTTAAAAATATTACTGAGGTTTTAAAAACCGGAGGGCCATGTTCTGAGCTTGAATGCAACAGTAATTATTACAGTAAACCTCACCGTGTCATAAGATGGTTACACTCAAAATAAACAAGGAACTGCGGAAGCTGGAAATCGGAAACAAAAACAGAAATTGCTGGAAAAAACATAGCAGGTCTGGGTAGTGTCTGTGCAGAGAAAGCAGAGTTAACGTTGCAGATCCAGCGAGCCTTCCTGTTATTTTAGAAATGAATGTTGAAACGGTTCCTTGGATATAAATCTTTAAACTTGGGAACTGTTCAGAACGGTGACACAGTTTCAAAATGGGCAGATCTAAAATGTTTTCAAGATTATATGTGTGTGTGTGATTGCTGCACGAACCTCTAAGTACAGTAGCGATATCATTTTAGGATGATGAAGATTACATTTTCAGAGTGAGATACTGTTGTACAAAACAAAGTGACTGCGGTCAGTGATTGTGTTCTCAGATTGTCACTTCATGGTACTTCAGGCACTTTTCCAAATTGACTGTCGCAGTTTGAATCATTAGCAAACCACCCCACTGTAGTTAGTTATGATGTGGAGGTGCTGGTGTTGGACAAAGTTAAAAACCACACAACACCAGGTTATAGTCCAACAGATTGATTTGGAAGCACTAGCTTTCAGAGCGCTGCTCCTTCATCTGGCACTTTTTAACTTTCTACAGTTTGTGCCAGCAGCTCCAGGGCCAGAGGTTTGACCTCATTAACGTGGTCAGAGCAATTGCAGACAGAGTGTGATGAGTGAGGATGGATGCTGCTGCCCACCTGTTACTTTGGACATTATTTTGTCAAGTTTTAGGTCTGAAACCACATTGTAATCTTCAGTTTCTGATGGAAAGATGAAAGGGAGAGCCATACTTATTCAGTAGTTCATCCCGTTGCTGACAGATCTATAAATGCTGCTATCTGGGGACATCTCAGAATGAACACAGGGTGTTGTTCAAGCTTTGCTGAGGGATAACTGAGACATTCCACAGACTCCTGGCCTTCTCACATGGGAGATAATGTTGTAAAACAATAATTGGCAGTCTTGGGATTCTTTTATACATTTTAATGTAATCAAGACCATTAAATAATAATTCAACACTGACATAATCTACTGCTAAACATTAGTTAATTCATTACTTCCAGACAATAGCATTAGGAAATACATGTCTTTTAATGTAAGTAAAATAATAAAACTCTCATGGGGGGTGGTGGAAGGATAAGGTAGGGGCAGAAAGTATGAATCATCTGGCTGCGTGAAGCACAAAACCAGGGGATTCAGTATCACAAAAAGGGCACGTCAATTAGCTCTGAGAAGAGAGGAATGCCTTCATTCAGAGGGCAGTGAATCTTTGAATTCTCTCCTTCAGAGGGCTGTAGACGCTCAATCAAACCAGACATTGGATGATTTCTAGAAGTAGAGATGGCAAATGAAATTTAATGTGGAAAAGTGAGAGGCGATTCCCTTTGAAAGGAGTAACAGGAATAAAGAATACTGGGCTAATGAGATTTTTGGTTGTGTAGATGAGCAGAGAGATCTTGGTGACCAGGTACATAGAGCCCTGAAAGTTGCCACCCAGGTTGATAGAAGTGTTAAGGCATACAGTGTGTTAGCTTTTATTGGTAGAGGGATTGATTTTCGGAACCATGAGGTCATGCTGCAGCTGTACAAAACTCTGGTGTGGCTGCACTTGGTCTATTCCATATAGTTCTGGTCACTGCATTAAAGGATGTGGAAGCTTTAGAAAGGGTTCAAAGGAGATTTACTAGGATGTTGCCTGGCATGCATGCAAGGTCTTACGAGGAAAGGCTGAGAGACTTGAAGCTGTTTTCATTAGAGAGAAGAAGGTTGAGAGGTGACTTAATTGAGATATAAGATAATCAGAGGGTTAGATAGGGTGGAAAATGAAAGCCTTTTTCCTCGGATGGTGACGGCTAGCACGAGGGGACATAGCTTTAAATTGAGGGGGGATAGATACAGGACAGATGTCAGAGGGAGTTTCTTTACTCAGAATATGGAGAGAGACATGTTGAACATGTGGCCACAGGGATGAAGCAGGAGGGAGGAATTTGGATACCTGGATAATTGGGGCTCTTTCTGGGGTAAGTGGGACCTCCACAACAGGATGGTCTTCACCTGAACCAGAAAGGTACCAATATCCTGGTGGGGGAAATTTGCTAATGCGCTGCAGGAGGGTTTAATCTAATTCAGCAGGGGGATGGGATCCTGAATTGTAGCTCCAGTGTACAGGAGGTTGTGTGCAGTTAGGTCAGAAATAAAGTTCCAAGGTCACAAAAGTTCAGGACAAGCAGGAAGGTGGTTTGAAGTGTCAACTTCAACACCAGGAGCATCTGGAAAAAGGTGGGTGAACTTGCAGCATGGTTTGGTACCTGGGACTGCAATGTTGTGGCCATTTCAGAGACATGGATAAACAGGGACAGGAATGGTTGTTGCAAGTTCTGAGATTTAAATGTTTCAGTAACAACAGAGAAGGTGGTAAAAGAGGGGAAGGTGTGGCATTGTTAGTCAAGGATAGTATTATGGTGGCAGAGAGGACCTTTTAGGACTCGACCACTGAGGTAGTATGGGCTGAGGTTAGAAACAGGAAAGGAGAGATCACTCTATTGGGAGTTTTCTATGGGCATCTGAATAGTTCCAGAGATGTAGCAGAAAGGATAGCAAAGATTATTCTTGATAAGAGTAAGAGTAACAGGGTAGTTGTTATGGAGGATTTTAAATTTTCAAATATTGACTGGGAATACCATAATTTGAGTAGTTTAGATGGGTCAGTTTTTGTCCAATGTGTGCAGGAGGGTTTCCTGGCACAGTATGTAGACAGGCCAACAAGGGGCGATGTCACATTGGATTTGATACTAGGTAATGAGCCAGGCCAGGTGTTAGATTTGGAGGTCAGTGAGCACTTTGGTGATAGTGACCACTATCCGATTATGTTATTTTAGCAAAGTAAAGGGACAGGTATATATCGCAAGGCAAGAGTTATAACTGGCGAAAAGGCAATTATGATGCGATTAGGCAAGATTTAGGATGAATAGGATGGGGAAGGAAACTGCAGGGTATGGGCACACTTGAAATGTGGAGCTCATTCAAGGAACAGCTACTGTGTGTCCTTAATAAGTATGCATCTGTCAGGCAGGGAGGAAGCAGTCTAGTGAGGGAGCCATGGTTTATTAAAGAAGTTGAATCTCTTCTCAAGAGGAAGAAGAAGGCTTATGTTAGGTTGAGACATGAAAGCTCAGTTAGGGTGCTTGAGAGTTACAAGTTAGCCAGGAAAGCCCTGAAGAGAGAACTAAGAAGAACCAGGAGGGGACATGAGAAGTAGTTGGCAGATAGGATCAAGGCAAACACTAAAACTTTCTATGTGTATATCAGGAATAAAAGAATGACTAGAGAAAGATTAGGGCCAATCAAGGACAGTTCTTTATGGAATCTGAGGACAAAGGGGAAGCTCCTGTCAAGAGAAAAAGGCTTATGTTAGGATGAGACTACATGGGATTGGGGTTCACAAGGCAGAGGTGTTAACAATCCTAGAAAGTGTAAAAACAGATAAGTCCCTCTAAACCTCCCTCTGGGAAGCCAAGGAGGAGATTGCAGAGCCTTTGGCTTTGATCTTTATGTTGTCATTGTCTGTAAGAATTTTGCCAGAAGACTGGAGCATAACAAATGCTGTCCCTTTGTACAAGAAGGGGAATAGAGACACCCCAGGTAATTATAGACCAGTGAGCCTTACTTCGGTTGTGGGATAAGTATTGGAAAAGGTTATCAGAGATAAGATTTAAAATAATCTAGAAAGGAATAAATTGATTAGGGATAGTCAACATGGCTTTGTGAAGAGTAGGTCGTGCCTCACAAATCTTATTCAGTTCTTTGAGAAGCTAACCAAACAGGTGGATGAGGATAAAGTGGTTGATGTGGTTTATATGGATTTCAGTAAGGCGTTTGATAAGGCAAGCTATTGCACAAAATATGGAGGTATGGGATTGAGAGTGATTTCATGGTTCTGATCAAGTATTGGCTAGCTGAAAGATGACAGAGGATGGTGAATGATGGGAAATGTTCATCCTGGAGTTCAGTTATTAGTGGTGTACTGCAAAGATCTATCACTGCTGTTTGTCATTTTTATAAATGACCTGGATGAGGGCGCAGAAGGGTGGGTTTGCAAATTTGCAGATGACATTAAGGTCAGTGGAGTTGTGGATAGCGCTGAAGGTTACAAAGGGACATAGATCGACTGCAAATCTGGGCTGAGAGGTGGCAAATGAAGTTTAATGTGGAAAAGTATGAGTTGATTCACTTTGGAACGAGCAACAGGATCGCAGAGTGCTGGGCTAATGATAAGATTCTTGGCTGTGTAGATGAGAAGAGAAATCTCGATGTCCATGTACATAGATCCCTACATGCCACCCAGGTTGATAGGGATGTTAAGGAGGCATATGATGTGTTAGCTTTTATTGGTAGAGGGATTGAGTTTCAGAGCCATGAGGTTATGTTGCAGCTATACAAAGCTCTGGTGCAGCTGCACTTGGAGTATTGCATACTTTTCTGGTCACCGCATTATAGAAAAGATGTGGAATCTTTGAAAGAGTTCAGAGGAGATTTACCAGGATGTTGCTTAGTATGAACGGAGGTATTATGACAAAAGGCTGAGGGACTTGATGCTGTTTTCGTTAGAGAGAAGGAGGTTGAGAGGTGACTTAATTGAGACATACAAGATAATCAGAGGGTTAGATAGAGTGGACAGTGAGAGCCTTTTTCCTTGGATAATGATGGCTAGCATGAGGGGACATAGATTTAAATTGAGGGAGGATGTATATTGGACAGATGTCAGAGGTAGTTTCTTTACTCAGAGAATAGTTGGGGCAAGGAATGCCCTGCCTGTAATAGTTGTAGACTTGCCAACATTAAGGGCATTTAAATGGTCATTGGATAAACATATGGATGATAATGGAATAGTATAGGATAGATGGGCTTCAGATTGGTTCCACAGGGTGGCGCAACATTGAGGGCTGAAGGGCCTGTACTGCGCTGTAATGTTCTATGTTCGTACCTGTTCTGAATATGTTTGCCCAGTAAAATAAAGATGTGCATTGGCACCTGTTTTCTGTTTGGCAATGCATATTGTGAAGGTTTGTTTTTTTTTAAAGCAGAGAGTTGCAACAAGGAGTCATTTCCGATAGCACAGGAGCAATTTATCTTTTGAATCTGACGGTGCTGACCCTGTCCCTTTTGCAGATAGTTAGTTCCTTCTCTCCAGGCTGATCTTTCTCCCTCTCCTATCTCTCTTCTCTCAATAGCTAATCCCTCCAGGGTACAATCGCTCCTTTCAGTTTCGGTGCTTTCTGTTTCTAGAAGGTCCCTGAAATAACAGTTTATTCACCGGAAACCAAACCCTCGTGTACTCTTAACAGCAGATTCAACAATTCACTTGGTGATAATCCCCATTTATAACCCAGTACAGTGCAGAGATTTTGTAATCACCCATTTCAGAGATGTTATTACACCCTTCGAGAGCAGGTGGGACTTGAACCCGGGACTCCTGGCTCAGAAGCAGGGCCACCGGTTACGGGCCTATATGTGAGCACCAGGTGGATGTCGGGTGGGTATTTTAGGATAATGAGTGATCATGAAATCACTGAACATCAGACTTCCTTCACTTGTGAATGTAAATGTATAACGCGACATTAAAGGCCAAGTCCACAAATTGTTCATGTACGTTAGTTTATTGTTTTGTCAACATAACATTACAAAATAAAAGGTTTAAAAGAACCAGATCAATGAGTTTTGTTAAAATAGATCCCAATTTCCGGGCCTTGAGCGTGAAATGCAGCCGCCCACAATCACAGAGAGAGGTTGTAAACATAAACATCTTTAGGAGAAGTGAAGAATGACTTCACTGGAGTCTGAGAACTTACTAATTTTGAGTTCTTGTGGTGGTGTGGGCCAGTTCCCCATCTCATGGAATTTCAGTAGCTTATTAACCAGAAGAATTCAAAGGGGAACTGAAGCTGGTTGGTGATGGTATCCTTTTGCTAAAGTTCTCGCATGCTATTCCGTGCAACAGCATTTTGCAGATCACAGCTGTGCGTTTGTAATCTTCCCAGATGGTGTCTCTTTTTACTTATTAATAACCAATGCCATGAGGCTTTTTTCAGTTTCCGCGCACACCTTTCCTTATTACTGACAGGAGTTCCGTTTATCTCTCTCAATCCTGCTCTGGATTCGTGAGAATTGCAGCTGGAATTGTGTGCTCGCATGGATTCGATGTTCTTTTTCGTGAATGCACTAAGTTTGGTTTATGTGGAAATTTAAATCAGCTTCTTGCATCTTATTAACTAGTCTGGGTGTTCAGGTGATCAGCTAATTCCAAAAATTAAGGAACAAAAATCTGCACTGTGTGATTTCTATGACTAGACTGTAAATTTAATAAACACAAGGATTATCATACATTTCTGGATAGATTGACAGATTGGAGACACATGCAGTTAATCTTGGATCAGAGGATTTACATCGCGGAAAAGGAGTCTTTGGGAGCAGTGACATGAATTCTCATGATTATTCCCTGATGCTATACAGTCTGTTAGTCAGGAGTTATTATTATCAACAGGGAATGGTGGGTATGAACTAGTCGCAGAGTTAGAACAATAAATTGAAGCATCTGGTCCCTTTGTAAATGTATGTTTGACTAATTGTATTTGTATAATGTTCATATATATATTTCTTCTTGGGCAGGAGAAGGGAATAGTCTCCTACACTCTATCTCACTGTACATGTGGGGTGTTCAAGACACAGACCTTGTCCTGCAGAAAACCTTCCATGAAGCATTGGTGAAAGCACATGATGCAAACTTCAAATTAAGATTTCAGACAGAATACAGAACAGACCAGGGATTTCTCGATCCAGCTCTGCTGCATCAGCCTAAGGTAGGATTAGAAATTCTTCAGTCATTTTTATTTCATGAACTCAGTAGAAGTTAAGGGAAGATTGGATGAAAATTCAGCTGATAATTGTTCGATCACCCATTTTACCCAGTGTACAAAGTTCCAATTATCCCTAAAAGGTTTCTGTAGATTCTTTGCTGCTTTGGTGAGAGATATTTGCTTTCAAGATAACATTTAAAAACTGAAAATGAAAATGTTCAACATCTGAATTAAAAAATGAAAGCACAGAAAATACGTAGTCATTCAGTCAACACCTATAACAGGAAAAATCACTCAGACATTGTAAGGAGTGCTCTCCTAATGGTGCTGAGTAGTGACAGTGTTCTCTGGATTTGATTTAACTATGAAGGCAAAGGCCTAGCGGTATCATCACTAGCCTGTTAATCCAGAGCCCAAACTAATGGTTTGGGGACATGGGTTCAAATCCAGCCACAGGAGATAGTGAAATTTGAAATCAATAAAAATTTGGAATTAAGATTCTAATGATAATCATGAATCCATAGTCGATTGTTGGAACAACCCCCCTCTGGGTCACTCATGTCCTTTAGGGGAGGAAACTGCCATCCTTACCTGGTCTGGCCTACACGTGACTCCAAACCCACAGCAATGTGGTTAACTCCTAACTGCCCTCTGGGTAATTAGGGATGGGCAATAAATGCTGACTCAGCCAGTCATTCCTACATCCCACGAATGAATAAATAAAAACTGTGGTCAGAGTGTTTGATGCTGACACTGAGATGGTGGTAATCCCTCCCTCACATCACACATAGAGATTTTGAAAATGTTTTGTGCAACGTTTGGGAACTGTTTGAGAGAAGGTGAATAAAATATTAGAAAAATGTCCATTATTGACTCAAACCTCAGTGTGTGTATAACAGTGGGTTTTTCTGGTGTTTTAGTTCAATATTTGTTTTTAAAGTAAAAGCCCAAAGGGATTTTTGGGGCAGATTACTCATTTTCTTTCAATGGGTTTGCACCCAGTGAATCATTTGATATTGTGATGATTAACCATTGCACCGAAGATTGAAATGTAACTTCCATTGTCCTACATCCAATCATAGATCTTTCTCTTTGTTCTGTTCCCTTTCCTGTCAGATTTCTAACATTTTCAATTCTGGCATCCTTACCCTGACCTGAAATACTGGGCAGAATTTAATACCCGCCCTTGAGGCATGTTTGGTGGTAGAGGCATTTAAGGAGGCAGAATTGTGACAAATAGGGACCCCGTCAAATTCATGCCTCCACCATGATTGAATCCATGAAGGGAAGATCCAGGGCCAAGCTTCCTGTCAACTGGAAATTGAGGCCGTTCAGTGGGTAATTAATACTCTGCTGCCATCATTAGTATTATCCAGAGATGGGCAGGGGCTCTGTGTGTGGGTGCCAGGGGTCTCCTTGTTCAAAAGCAACAGTGCCTGATCAAGGGCTTGGCATCATAAATAGGAGAATGTGCTGGCATTCACCCCTACCCTTCCTGCTGACTGCCCCAACCCCTGCCATTGCTGTCCCCCTTGACATCCTGCCCTATGAACCCACCTCCCCTTCCCTACCATTACCACTACAATAATTCACCCATGGTCAGTGTTCAGCAATAATCCTGGGCACCACATGAGTTTCATGCCCACAGCAGCTAGTACCTTGTAGATGGTGGATGGCCTGCAGCTCTGTGGCTGGAAAACCTGGTCCTGGTCTTTTCGATCTTGGGGGAGAGATACCGCCCCTTCTTCGAGGGAGGTGTACAGAGCCTGTCGCTATCTCTCCAGGAGTGGGATCCTGGTGTTTCTGTTCAGTTCAACTCCTTCACCTTTGCTTCACTTTTTACACACACTCTCTAAGCTGCTGAGTCTCTCTAACATGATACTTTTTTTTAATCTGCCGCTCAGTATTAACTTTGCAAAATGCTTTACAGCTTCTCTCCGCACTCTGCTTCAAAATGAAATACATTCTGCATTTTTCATGTAACTTCATACTCTTAAAATTTGAGTAAAATGACTTGTTTTGATCAGTGCTGTTCTAAATTCCAGAAAAGCTGGGAACACTGCATTAGGCATGATGTCTGGAGTGGGGAACTGAGGTTGTGGTTTGGATCAATAACCTTTTCATCAGAACAGCCTTTACTTTGTTTTAAGATACCTAAGGTATTTAGCATCTGACATACTGCCTTTTCATCATTTTAAAATCAGTAAATCTGTAATGTAGCTGTTATTCACTGATCCTGATGTTCTGGAACTCAATCAGTCTGTGTCCTACCCTTTTTTCATTGTCGAACATACTGGAAATCAGTGCTACATCTAATGAGAAAGGTCACAGGAGCTTCCCCAAATTAATTCAAGTCCCTTCGTGAATATCGAGCTTCACCTCACTGCCCCACTGTTTCCTTTTTGAGGAGTAAATTTGGTGCAGTTTCCCACACCCAATGGTTTGGAGCAGTAAGTATTTGGTGAGTTGATAGGAGTATGATAAAGGTCAAATTCCTAATTTGATCAATTCCTGATTAGGTTTTTCTTTGGAGGGATGACTGTGGGGAATTTAACTCGCGCAATTGCCCAGTTGCCCTGTTTAACTGTTTGATGCCAGTATCTTTATGAAGTTAATTTACCTCATATTTCTAAATGATATGTTCTAATTCTCCTTATGGCTTTTCTGTTGCGAAATCAACTTTGTTTTGTTATATGTACAGATCTGGGATCAAGAATGGCAGAATGTGATTGAATCTTCCAATCCTGGGTCTCCTGCAGGCCATCCTTTGGCAAACATTTATCAGGATGTCCACATCTTTGTGTTAGCCAACATTGTCAGGAGACCTATAGTTGTTGTTGTAGGTGAGTTTAAAATGTGAAACAAGACCAGTTAGATGGTTTGTAATATGGTATCTTCAAATAACCACAATCTCAGCTCATTTTGTTATCTTAATGAAACCCAGGTGACTTCCTTGCTGCAGGTTTATCAATTCTTTCTTTCCTGAAGGTGTGGATATTCTGCCAAGAGTTTCTACATATACCCAAATATTATCTCACTCATGTGCCCTTTTGTCAAGTATTTAACCATGAGGATGGTTTACAGCCTTACCACAAGGGGTGGCATGGTGGCTCAGTGGCTCAGTGGTTAGCACTGCTGCCTTACAGTGCCAGGGATATGGGTTCAATACCCATCTCCGTGTGACTGTCTGTGTGGAATCAGCACATTCTCCCCGTGTCTGTGTGGCTTCCCTCCAGGTGTTGTGTGGTCCATCTGGCTGGATGTACTGCATTTTTAAAGTATGACATATTCTTGCCTTCAATTACTACCACATTAAAAATGCAGTTCCTTCCGGGTGCTCTGGTTTCCTCCCACAATCCAAAGATATGCAGGTCAGGTGAATTAGCCATGCTAAATTGCCCATAGTGTTGGGTGCATTAGTCAGGGGTAAATGTAGGGGAATGGGTCTGGGTGGGTTACTCTTTGGAGGGACTTGTTGGGACGAAGGGCCTGTTTCCATACTGTAGGAAATCTAATCTAATCTCATCTTCAATAAAGCATTATCCAGGGTCAATGGTCATTAATGTCTTTCAAGGACCATTGCACTCGGCACCAAATGTAAGAGTGGTGCTTATGTCTTGGAGCTTAGACAGCATCACAGAACATTCCAAAAATTCACCCCATGCAACCATCAGCTTAGCTGGATAATCATCTCTCACATCAGTCCTAAAGTCATAAGTTCAAATCCTACTCAGAAAGCTGAATATATAATCAAGCTGACACTTTAATCCATGGTTCAAGCAGTGCTAAGTGTCAGAAGGTGTCATCTCTAAGTGAGATGACACATTGCTGCCCTGTGGTCCACATCAACTGGTTTTCAAGATCCTCATGAAGTTTTGCCAATGTTCAACCAGTCTTCATCCTTCAGGCAATACCAGCAGAGGGAAGATGATGACCTAGTATTATGATGAGACTATTAATCTAGAGACTCAGGTAATGATCTGGGGACCTTGGTTCACATCCTACCATGACAGAGAGTGGAATTTGCATTTGATTTTAAAAATGTATGAGTTAAGAGTTTAGTGATGACAGTGAAACCATTGTCAACTGTTGAAAAAAAACCCTCCTGGTTCAATGATGTCCTTCAGGAAAGAAATCTGTTGTCCTTACCTAGTCAAGCAAACGTGCGATTCCAGGCCTGTAGCAATGCGTTTGATTCTTAACTGTTCTCAGGGCAATCTGTGAGTACAGACCCTCTGACAGTGTGGCACTCCCTCAGTACTGCATTGACTTTGGCCTAGATTGTTGCAATCACTTCAGTAGGACTTGAACCCATGAACTACTGACTCACGCCAAATTATGACCAACTGTTCCATGTTTAAACTGATACAAATGATCTATTTCAATGTGATATTTTCTGTCGGATCAGTCTGTGTAAATTAATCACATAGTAAACTAACAATATCTAGGCTCCGCATAGTCCCCATTCTTCTATCTGCTGCTTATTCAGATGTTTGTCAAGATTCTTCTTCAATGTTTCTATTGTATGAGCCACCACCACCACCTCTATAGTGATGAAGGCCTTGCAGCATCACCATTAGTGGGAGGCCATGGGTGCAAACTTTCATTGATAGTTTCCTTGTGGATGGTGAAATATATATACAGGATTGAATATGTCATTTAAAATCAAAACATCAGCATGCGCTGACCCCAGACTCCCCTTTACCTGATGTTCACCTCAACCTTAATTCCCAAAGCACACACCTTGATGGAAATCAATCTTAATCAGATGTTAAATGGAGGTCCCAGCTGCTCTCTCAAGTGAAGTTAGAACTAAAAACAAAGAGCAGTCCAGCATAGGAACAAGTCCTTTGATCCACCAAGACTGTACACACACATGATGCCTTTCTAAACTAACAGCATCTCGCCTCCGCATAGTCCCCATTCTTCTATCTGCTGCTTATTCAGATGTTTGTCAAGATTTTTCTTCAATGTTTCTATTGTATGAGCCTCCACCACCTCTGGCAGCACATTCCAGATGCTTGCCGCCCTCGACATAAAAAAACCTGCCTCTCATGTCTCCTCTCAACTGTTGAGAAAACAAGCAGCAGTTATTCCCCAGGGCCCTGCCATTATTTATCCTTCAGCAAATAAATGAAATACAAACTGTTCTGGTTCTGTTCGCCGAGCTGGGAATTTGTGTTGCAAACGTTTCGTCCCCTGTCTAGGTGACATCCTCAGTGCTTGGGAGCCTCCTGTGAAGCGCTTCTGTGATCTTTCCTCTGGCATTGTAGTGGTTTGAATCTGCCGCGCAGAGACAGGCCACAATAAATGCCGGAGGAAAGATCACAGAAGCGCTTCACAGGAGGCTCCCAAGCACTGAGGATGTCACCTAGACAGGGAACGAAACGTCTGCAACACAAATTCCCAGCTTGGCGAACAGAACCACAACAACGAGCACCCGAGCTACAAATCTTCTCCCAAACTTTGAAATACAAACTGACTGCAGTGTTTCCTGCATTAATACAGTGACTACATTTAGAAAAAGTATTTAACTGTATTGAAACATTTCAGTGAACTCTGGAGACAGTATGAAATCCCGTGGTTGGACTGTGCAATACTGAAAAGGTGCTGCTTTGTCAGACATGCTGTTTTAAGAAACATCAGACTGATGTCTTGGTAGTTGTTTTTGCTGTTTATGACTTATTACAGTCACCCCATGAATACAATGTGCACTGACAGAACTGTCTTGCACTTGAAATAGAATTCATTGGGGCAACTCAAGAGCAACTGGGCATGGGCAATAACTGCTGTCCCAGCCAGTGATATCCACGTCAAATGAGGGAATAAATAAAAAAACATATAAACATACAGCTTAGGCACAGGAGTAGATCATTCAGCACTAGAATCTGCTGTGCCATTCAATATGATCATTGCTGACCTGATTACCACACACTCCTGCCTACCCCAGGTAACCTTTCAACACCCCTTTTTCTTCTCAAGAATGTCTCCAACTCTGCCTTAACACTATTTGAAGGCTCTGCTTCCATCATGTTATAGGAAGGATACGGGAACCTGGAGAGTGTTCAGAAGAGATTTACCAGGATGTTGCCAGGAATGGAGGGTTTGAATTATGGGGAGAGGTTGGGACATTTTCACTGAAGTGTAGGAGATGGATTTCAAGACTAGAGGGCATAGTTTTACGGTGAGGCATTTAAAAAAACACAAGGGGCAATTTTTTTTAAACACAGAGAGTATGTGGAATGAACTTCCAGAGGAAATGGGGTTTCTAAGCTGTATAACTCTATGACTCTATGTTTTCAAGAAGAGAGCTCCAAAGACTCTCAAAGCCTGTGAGAAAAAAAACACATATCTATCTTAAATATTATTGGAAAGCTAAATGGAATCATTAAATGTAAATATTACAGAATAAAGGAACAAAATCTTCCTGAAAAATAATTTGGGGCCAGGAAATAGCAGCAGAGGCGTGTTGTCATTGGATGGAAATGATTTGGGATATTTCACAGCAGAAAGGAATCTGAAACAATGCATGCTGTTGGTGAAGAAACATATATTCCACCTCATTTATGTCAATGCATCCATTTTATGCAAAGGCCTTCTTCCCATGGTTTTCATTGAAACATTATTTATCCAATACCCTGCATTCTTCAGCCAAATCATATTTATTAGTGAGTTTTGAGATCATATTTATAATGAGTTTGCATTGCAACTGAAGTATCTTATTTTTCCTCTGGGGGCATAAAAATACTATTGGTCACTAAGGAAGTAAATGCAACATTTTAGGATCCAGTAATCTTTCATTTGCTTTTTTTTAAAACAGGAAACTCAAAAGGAAGTTCCAAAAGTGTTTCAGAGAGGATGACATCGAGTCCAGCTGGGATTTATCTGCCTTTGCACTGGCCTCCTCATCTCTGCTACTCTTACCCCATTTTGCTCAGCTATGCACATCAATATTTCACACCACTCATCAGTGTCAATGACGTAGGACCAGGTAAGCTGGTGAACTTGTCCAATTCATACAAGGATCTGCATCACACCTGGAGCCAAAATAGTGCTTGTTATGAATTAACTTTCCCAGAAACAAACCATAAATTCAGATTGACAGTGTGATCTACTGCTAACCTGAGCATCTATTGTTCAGAACAGGGAACAAATAAACTCTTCAGCCTTGAGGGGAAGTATTCATACACATCAGCAGCAGAAGTATTCACCTGGGCCCAATTCCCTGGATCACAGTCCAAGCAGTTAAACCAATACCGTAACCTTGCCAGAAACTCCAAATCCACATCATCACCATCCAGTACAGGTTGCTCCCTACAGTGTCCTGTCTTGAGGCTAATTTTTAAAAATAATCCTTTAGTTGGGGTTTTGAACTCAGTGTCATCGCTCACTCCACCTTGTGGAAGCTCCTCACCAGAATTAAGCAGCTAGGAAACACATAAAGCTGTTGGTCACAATGGCCTATTTAACCCTGTCTTCTGCCGTTGGACATTGACAATTATCACATTGACCTGGTGTGTTTGTTGTCCAAAGCCGAGTCTTGGCAAAGAGACCCAACTCAATGTTAACCCTCGACTGGGAACGTGACAAATTGGTTGGAGATGACGGGGGAGTCTGAGGGTTCCTCTGTGCAGCCTGGAGGAACCCTGCAGCTGATAAGGAAACCAGAAATTTCGGGGTTAAAAATCACACAACACCAGCTTATAGTCCAGCGGCGTTATCTGGAAACACTCCGGAGGCACTCATCATCAAGGAGCAGCGCTTCAAAAGCTAGTGCTTCCAAATTCACTTGGTCCACCCCAGTCCAACACCGGACCTCCAAATTCAGAAACTTCAGAGAAATTATAACTGAATGGGTCTACTCAGCCCCTCACAGCTATTGCTAACAGAGAAACACACTAACAGAAATTGCTGGAAAAGCTCAGCAGGTCTGGCAGCATCTGTGCAGAGAAATCAGAGTTAATGTTTCGGGTCCAGTGAGCCTCTCTCAGAACAGGGCCGAAATGTGAACTCGGATTTCTCTCCACAAATGCTGCCAGACCCGCTGAGCTTTTCCAGCAATTTCTGTTTTTGTTTCTGATTTACGTTTTTTCGGTTTTCATTGATTTTGGTCGAGCAGTATCTGTGTCTTTGTAGAGACTTAACTCAGTCAGTTCGGGGGAGATGGAAGTGCTTTGTTTATGTGGTCAGCGTTTAGAGAATTATTCAGGATTCTCCAATCTCCCAAAAGTATAGAACCTGGTTCCATAGTCTCCTCACAAACATCTGGAGCCAAGGACCTAACCACATTGTACCTTTAGACAGATTACAGTTTGTGTCTCCTTCCCGATCTCTCTGATAAGGCTCTGACATCACTATTAGGAACATTGTTGTTACGGTTTGTCAGGTTAACCCATTGCTCCACGGAAAGTTTCAACTCAAGTGTGGGAAAATAAAGGGAAGATGGAAGCTGACATAATCTATTCTGCTGCCTCAGGAATACTGCAGATACTTGAAATAAAAGTTCCAAATGTCTTTCCCTTTCAGAAATCAATGCTTTTCCCCTGGCCGTTCCGAGTGAGCAGGGGCTTGTGGAATTACCGATTCGCTTTCTGCTTGATGCTGAAAAATGTGACAGGAAGCAAGTACTGAGCAATTATCTGATTGTGGTGACTCTGCCAGATTGTTACGGTGGGACATTTGCAGATGCAGTTCGGTGAGTCTAGTCTCTCAGTAACTTCCTGAAAAATATGGAATTTATGATTAGGTCGATCTCCACATTCCTGACTCTCCCAAGACCAAATTAATTGGATTCAGGAATGTACATGGGGAGATAACACATCTGAAGGCAATGTTTGTTTAGCATTGGAGCTGAGGTGGGTGGCTAAGGTGTGAGGAGCGAATAGGAGTTAGTGTGATGGAAGGGGTTCATTACAGGCCATCTACACATTCCACAGCCTTTTCAAATCACAATTAATTCTTTGTACGCTCTCGTGAAGGAAGGCAGTTTGTGATTGCGAGAGCAAGCCAGACGTTGCTGGAAAAGCTCAGCAGGTCTGGCGGCATCTGTGGAGAGAAATCAGAGTGAATGTTTCGGGTCGAGTGACCCTTCCGTTCTGAGCAGATGTTGCCAGACCTGCTGAGCTTTCCCAGAAACTTCTGTTTTTGTTTCTAATTTACAGCAGCCGCAGTTCTTTCGGTTTTATATTTCGTGATTGTGAAGCTTGTGGCTTGATTCGTTTCGCTGGCAACTTTGGGTTAGCAAAAGATTTTAAATATTCTCATTGAATCAAATACAAACAAACTCTGTGGGTGAGACATTGACTGAGTCATTCCATAGAGAGAGCTCTGGGTTTTTTTTAAAGCTAACAACAGCTGGATGTGAAGGCGCTACTCCAGCTCTCCTAGATCCAACAGGCGAACGAGGCTGGAGTTTTATCACAGGAAGAAACTCCACACAACCAACGCTGAGCGCACTTTGAGGGACACTTGGGCTCTTTTTCACTGCAGTGGGGCCTCACATTCCGACGAAATATTTATAAACGTTCCCGAAGGATGGGTAAGGTCTGTATGTTATGATCCTTTTTTTATAATCCACCATTCTTCAAACCTTAAACAAGAACAGGCAGAAAATATCAATGGGATTCTTACACATAACCTTTGTTGGATTGCTTTGATTTGCTATTATTCCAACTGATGACAAATCCAGTATTTCAGCCTTATATTTGTACTAATGTGCTGGGCTCACCCATCATTCAGGATAGGAATGTTTGTGGAGCTTCTCCATAAGAAATAGGAACAGAGGTAGGCCATTCGGCCCCCTCGACCCTGCTCCGCCATTCAATAGAAGCATGGCTGATCCGGGACTCCTCGCAACCACTTTCCTGCTCTTTCCCCACAACCCTTGATTCCCCACTGATCCAGAATCAATCTTAGTCCTCAATCTACACAGGGACTCTGGCCCCACAGCTGTCTGTGGCAAGGAATTCCAAAGACACTCAATCTTCTGAGACAAGAAATTCTTCCTAATCTCAGTCTTAAATTGGTGTCCCTTTATTTTGAGATTATGCCTTCTGCTCATAGATGCTCCCATGAGGGAAAACATCCTCTCAGCATTGACCCTGTCAAGCCCCTTAACAAATCAATATGTTTCAATGAGATCACCTCTCATTCTTCTAAACCCTAGACAATAGTGTCCAAACCTGTTTAGCTTTGCTCACAAGACAAACCCTCTATTCTGGGGATTATCCAAATGAACCTTCTCTGAGCTACCCTCCAATGATCTTTTTTTGGTTTAGATTGTAGATTTTATTGTGTAAATTTTAGGTGTATTTGAGTACAGGAGTACAGTGAAAGGTTAGATTAGATTACATTACAGTGTGGAAACAGGACCTTTGGCCCAACAAGTCCACACCGACCCGCCGAAGCGCAACCCACCCATACTCCTAACCTAACACTACGGACAATTTAGCATGGCCAATTCACCTAACCTGCACATTTTTGGACTGTGGGAGGAAGCCGGAGCACCCGGAGGAAACCCACGCAGACATGGGGAGAACGTGTAAACTCCACACAGTCAGTCGCCTGAGGCGGGAATTGAACCCGGGTCTCTGGCGCTGTGAGGCAGCAGTGCTAACCACTGTGCCACCGTGCCGTACTACCATTCTCCAGCACCATCTTAGTGTACAAGAAACAGGATTAAAAATAGAAGCAGAAATAAAAGAAACAGCCAAAAGAAAAGGAAATGTCCAGAGCACTCCCCCACCTCCACCATGAATCCTTGCTACCAGAAAAACAAAGCCACTAAGTCCATCCCTCAGGGTGCGAACACTCCAAATAAAACAATATCCTTCCATAAATAAGGGATGGGGCAGGCCTGATGCTCAGAGCTTTGATCTGATCCACCGGTTGAGGAAGCACTTGGTCCTGTTTGCTGCACGCTGTTTACAGGGATGCTCATGCCCACCCATACCCTCCACCTCCTCCATGACTTTCAGTCCCCTCGCCCCCAGTGCCTCATCTTCACGATGGACATCCGGTCCCTGTACACGTCCATCCACAATAACAAAGGCTTCCAAGCCCTCCGTCTCTTTCTGTCCCACCAACCCAAACACTACCCTTCCACTGACACATTCATTCAATTGGCTGAACTGGTCCTCACCCTCAACAACCTCTCCTTTGGATCCTTCTACTTCCTTCAGACCAAAGGGGTAGCCATGGGCACCTTCATGGGCCCCAGCTATGCCTGCCTCTTCATCGGGTATGTGGAGCGGTCCATCTTCTGCAGTTACACTGACACCATTCCCCACCTTTTCCTCCGCTACATCGATGACCGTATTGGCGCCACCTTGTGCTCCCACGAAAAGGTTGAACACTTCTTCAACTTCATGAACACCTTCCACCCTGACCTCAAGTTCACCGAGACCATTTTGGACATGTTCCTCCCCTTCCTGGACCTCTCTGTCTCCATCTGCAGCCATCAACTCAACATGGACATTGACTTCAAACCCACCGAATCCCACAGCTACCTGGTCTACACTAGCCCTTCTCCCCTCCGCTCCTCCCCTGATTAAAAACATTATCCTTTACTCCCAATTCCTCCGCCTCAACTGCATCTGCTCCCAGGAGGAGCAATTCCACTCCAGGTCATCACAGAAGGCCTCCTATTTACAGGACCGCAATTTCCCCTCCCACATGTTCAACAATATCGTCCAGCGCATCTCCTCCACTTCCCACACCTCTGCCCTTGAACTCCATTCCTCCAACTGCAACACAGATAGAACTCCGCTGGTCCTCACCTTCCATCCCACCGATCTCCAGATGCAATGCATTATCCTCCACCATTTCTGCCACCTACAAACAGACCCCACCAGCAGGGATATATTTCCCTCCCCACCCCTCTCTGCATTCTCCAGGGACCATTCCCTCTGTGACTCCTTCGTTATGTCCACGCCCCCCACCAATCCACCCTTCACCCCCTGGCACCTTCTCTTGCCGCCACAAGAGATGTAAGATCTTTGCCCACACCTCTCCCCCCCCCCCCCCCCACTTCCATCCAAAGCCCCAAAGGATACTTCCACATCCAACAGAGATTTTCCTGCACATCAGATGCAATTTAAGTACCAATTTGCAAACTTTTTTTAACTTTACATCTCTGCACCAAGAAATACCAATAAATTTCTCTCAAAGCTCATGCTGCAACTAACACAATATGTTTTGAAATTCCTGAGAGATTAATTGGGATATTGTTGTGTCAATGATCTAGCACACCCTGGACTTTTCAGTTCAGGTTCCTTGCTCTATAAAGTAAGCTAAATTAAATTGTCTTGTCTTCTATTGATAAACAGTTCATAAAAATTAAATCATTCAAAGCAGTAAAATTGGCTTTTAAATAAATGCAGCTTTGTTTTGTTTGCAGGTTGTATATAAATCCTTTGCCTGACGATCTTAACTTGGTTCAAGATTATTTCCAGCTGGTTAATCACCAATACAAATTCTGGCAGCAAAACACAGACAAAGAAAGGAGTGGGAGAAATGAAGATGGGCTTGCTTTCCTCTCTAATCTGTCTATTGTGGGAGACAAATGTTTGACTCCTGGATGCACGTACTTTTGCTCAAAATTCACAAAGCCGTTCTGTCACACATGTTGTGATGCCTTCCGAAAAACAGATGTGTCTTCAGGGGCCAACAATTGTCAACAAAGTGATGGCCAAGGAGACAATGTGAAGGAGTTAGAGACCAAAGGTACAACACTCCATGGATTGAAAGACATCAGGAAAACCCCATCAACTCCCCTCCAACCAGCACCACCATTGTCAGCGCACAGTCCTTTCTGCAGTGAGAATAATGCCCTCAAGTGCAAAACATCTCATTGTCCATTCACTGGGAATGTGACGATGAATGGACTTTGTCCAAGTTGCTTCCAAGAAAGAAGTGGCCACATTCCAGAGGATGGCAGTAATTCTTATCCAAAAGCTGAAGGTGAATTTGTGGAAGAGGAGATGGATTTGTGGGGAGAAAGATGCAACAGTTGCAAGCAAGTGATAAGAACATTCAATGGTTTGTGTTTCTCTTGCTCAGAGATCAGGGATTCACTCTCAAAGTCACGGAGCAGAACCAAGCAAACACCTTCAGGGTCACAGCAAGCTGCCATGGCCAAGATTGGTAACTATGGACCACTTGTTCCCCAGGGGCAGAGACAGACGTTTAGTCAGCTGGGTGAATCAGCAAAGTGCAAAAATCAAAACTGCCAGTACTTTGGGACTGAAGAACAGAATGGATTCTGTACCATGTGTTTCTTTAGATACGTGGAAGAAATTGGTAAGTAATTTGCTTTTTGTAAAGCACGCTTCCAGAAATCATAAACATAATGACCTGATTTTTTCCAATTATCTGCCAATACAAGGAAACCAGGCTGTTTGGTACTGGAGATCAACAGTTCAATTTTAACTGTGATACACCCAGTAGCTGAGGCTCTGAGCAGAAACCTGTCTACAGTTTTTTATATAATCATTTGAATTTGAGTTTGATTTAGTGTTGTCACATGTACCCAGAGACAATGAAAAGTGTTGTTTTTCATACTATACAGGCAAATCGAACCAGGGTAGCATGAGAGAGTGCAGAATATAGTGTTGCAGCCACAGAGAAGGTGCAGGTAGACAGATAAACATTAACATTTGAGAAGACATTTCCTTGTAACCTTCTTAAATTGCCTAATTCCACTCTTCACCTGCATCTGAGCCCCTCTCAGCTCAACAGTTGCTGAAACCCCCACCCATATCTTTGTTAGTCTTCAGACTTCAGCCCTCCATCTCTGCCCTGACTGATGCCTTATCTTGAACCACCTCTTCTCCACTGAACAAGGAGTTAATCTCCATCAGGAAACCCAGTCTCCATTAACATGGGGAGATCCACTATACAATTCTGTTACACTTGCCTTAAAGACAGCAAAGGCCAGTTTTCTCCTTAGAAGTAAACTCTAGATGAAAAAGAACATAAAGATTACTAAAAGGAACTTAAAGTTGGAGCTTAATCCTAACCCTTTCTTTGTGCAACTTAATAAACTCTAGCTTGTGCTTGAATTTACTATTGAAACAAAGCAATCAAATGAGCTTCCTTATTCGATGTATTAATTGAGAATCATAGAAGTCCAACAGAGTGGGAAGCGGCCTTTCAGCCCATCCAGTCTGCACTGACCCTCCGAAGTGCAGCCCACCCAGATGCAGCTCCCCCACCCAATACCTGTAACCCCCATTTATCATGGGCAATCCATCTAGCCTGTACATCTCTAGACATCAAAACGTCAGAAGTCAGAAAATATATTCTTAACTATTATCTATATTTACTGGTCAATATGCACATTGAGATTCCTAAAGTCACATGCACTACAAGGTCAGCCTTTTGTGTAGAGCGCTAGCCATCTGATTACAGTGTAAGCTTGACATGCAATAGGACATATAGAAACTGTCCTGTATAATAATGGATAGCCTGATTGAATCATCCCTCACTATATATTGTGAAAACTCATGAAAGAGTTCCATCCATCACTTTGGCCCTGAGCAATGTCCGGTCAACTATAGATTACCCTGAAATGGGAAGGCCTCTCAAAAACTTGAACTATTTCCCCGGGCAGTACCTTCCAAACCCATGATCACTTCCATCTAGAAGGACAAAGGCAGCAGATATATGGGAACACCATTGCCCTCCAAGCCACTCTCCATCCTGACTTGGAAACGTATCGACATTTCTTGAGTGTTACTGGGTCAAAATTTTGGAATTCTCTCCCTAACAAAATTGTAGGTCTACTTATAGTACATGGACTGCAGCAATTTAAGAAGGCAGCTCACCACCACCTTCTCAAGGACAACTAGGGATGGGCAATATAATCTGCCAAGCCAGTGAAGCCCATATCTCATGACTCAATAAAACTAAAGAAAACGAAAGAAAACAGATGAAGTTAGAGGTTCTGTGCTGTTACTATATAGTAAACCCATGAGTGGTTGTCTGCTCTAATATGATGTTGCCATCAAATCAAACAGACATATTGCCTACTACATAAATTAGTAACATGATGTGAATTTCAGTGCCAGTGATGCGAGGTCTGAAGGTTGTACATCATATTGACTGGCAGATCATTTCAAATAACACGTACAATTGACCATTCACAGTGGGCAGCAAGCCATTTGTGCCAATCCAGTCTGTGCTTGCAAACCCCAGGAAAGTATATTCACCAGTTTGTGTTTATCTGCAATTGGAAACCACTTATTAAATAATCCAGACAGTGCCAAGTTCCACCAAATATTAACTGAAGATCAGTAGCCAGGCCTTAAGTGTACTTGTGCATGCTAGAAGCTACTTAAAAAACCCACCAGACCCTGAACTATATAGACAAGAGGAATTTGCACAGATATCCACATTGAATCTTTCTCAAAAAATGGGATCGTAGAGAAAGTCAAACGCTGTTCCATCCCCATGGCAACACCCTGAGTAATCAGGTTAAAATGAAGAGGGTTAACTGCATTTACTAAATCTCCAACCAATTCATACTCTCTTTTCATTTTGTATAAATTTGTGTCATTTTTTTTTCAAGTTTGTTTCTTGCTCCTGGTTCTGATGAGTGCAAAATGAAAACCTTCAGCATCTTGTCTCCTTTTAGTATTATTAACATTTTCTTCTGAGACCATTTAAAATGAACTCAAAATTGTTGCTGCCCTTTTTGAATGTTTCATTATTGTGTGAGATGCTGCCTGGTTCCTCCAGTTTGACTTACCCACACACTCTTACACAGGACCAGCTTCATCCACCAGCTGAACATGTAACTGGCAATATTTCACTGGATATAGCCTTCCAGGAATATCTTCCTCACGCAGTGCAATCTTTTTTATTAATGCAAATAATAATCAAGACTAACTTACCTGGAAAGAGTTCTGATGGTCAGGAGTTTCCTTTACAAATATTTCCCCTCAAACATCCCTTTGGTCACAGCAGGAAGTCTCTGATTCCGAGTTGGTTGTTTCTATAACATAGACAAATTCCCAAGGAAATATTGGGGAACATGCTGCACCTCCCAGCTACCCTATTTATTTAACATTCATGACATGTCCTACATTGGGATGTTTGATGGTTTAATCCTCAGCAAATGCATACTGGAACACTATTCCAATCCATTGGGAATATGGGGAGCAAGAGATCAATACTCATGTTTAGGGATTTCAGTAAAACTAATATTCAGTTGTGGAAAGAAACTTCAGTCATTACAAAGAGAGAATGTAGTCATGTGGACCTGATATGACATGGCCCTTCCACTTGAGTACAAGTTGTAGCAGGGAGGGGGACATTAGGTAAGTGAGTGCCCCGGCACCCTGCATCGAGTTCATCTGGTAGAGCGTGAGAGAGTACCACACCAAGCAGCTCTACCATTACATGTAGAAAAATAATGCATAGCCAACTGATCTTGTTAGAAGCTGTGTCAGGGTTAGGCTGAGCTAAAACACCCCAGTATCACATGCCCATTGCCATAAAGCAGTTGGTGATGGGGGAATGGCAGCTCAGTCTTTTTATTTATTCACAGAATGAGGGTGTCACTGCCTAGGCCATCCCTAACTACTTAGAGGACAGTTAAGAATCTATCCCATTGCTGTGGGTCTGGAGTCACCAGGTTGCCTGTTTCCTTCCATAACAGACATTCATGAACCAGATGAAATTTTTTGACAATAATGGTCATCATCAGACTCTTAATTCCAGATTTTTATTGTATTCATTTTTCAATCATCTGCCATAGCAGGATTTGAACCTGGGTCCCCTAAACATTCCTGGGTCTCTAGATTAACAGTCCAATGATAATACCACTAGGCCATTGCCTCCCTTCTTTTTAACAAAGATTTTAGTAATGC
This sequence comes from Chiloscyllium punctatum, assembly GCF_047496795.1. NCBI lineage: Eukaryota > Metazoa > Chordata > Chondrichthyes > Orectolobiformes > Hemiscylliidae > Chiloscyllium > Chiloscyllium punctatum. The sequence goes on along the minus strand of NC_092765.1, from coordinate 941,554 downwards.
AGGAAGCATAAATCTTTGCCCCTTGGGACACCCTTTGAGACAATGATGCACTGACTTCTTTTTTACCTGAATATAAAAGTCATCGCTCACCAACACCACCCCTTCCGAAGGTAGGCAGAGCCACCTTACCCACAGCCCCCAACGTCAAGACCCTTGAGGTCCACAGCAGTTCCAGAGGGTAGGATTCTCATCACTGAGGGGCACAGGGTTCCCCTCTCCCCACACCAGTTTAGCTCACCCACTGTGTCTATATCTTGGCCTGTTAGCTTACCGTCATCAGGAGGAGACACAACCAACTGAACTCCAGGCCTCTGCAGTGAAGGCCTGCCCAGCTTTTTCAAAATTATTGCAACTGACGTAGAAAGAAAACAGTCCAAGGATGAAAAAGTAGAAGATTCTAAAGGGAAATTCACAACTTACAAAATATAAATTAATTATGCCGACAGAAGATCTTTTAAAGCAGAAACTGACCTCAGGTATAAGTGAGATAGAAATGATATATGTAAAGAGAAAAATACATATACGAGCACAAAACAGTTAAGTCAAAATAATAAATTATAATTACAGGCTCTTCTTGGTTACAGAAGTTCCCTTGTGGAATACATTATCTTGGGATGTTTTATTCCTTTCACAGGATAGGACAACAGGAGATTCAGATTTTTCCATTTTGGTAGAATGTGAAACAATATTCAGGCAGATTCTTAGAATCATAGAGATGTATAACATGGAAACAGACCCTTCAGCCCAACTCGTCCATGCCAACCAGATATCCTAAATTAATCTAGTCCCATTTGCCAGCACTTGGCCCATATCCGTCTAAACCCTTTCTACTCATATACCCATCCAGATGCCTTTTAAATGTTGTAATTATACCAGCCTCCACCACTCCTCTGGCAGCTCATTCAATACACTCACCACTGTCTATGTGAAAAGTTGCCCCTTAGGTCCCTTTTAAATCTTTCCCTCTCACTCTAAACCTATGTCCTCCAATTCTGGAGTCCCCCACCCCAGGGAAAAGACCTTGTCGATTCATCCTATTCATGTCCCTCGTGATTTTATAAACATCTATGAGGTCACCCCTCAGCCTCCAATGCTCTAGGGAAGACAGTGCCAGCCTACTTAGCCTCTCCCTATAGCCCAAACCCTCCAACCCTAGCAACATCCTTGTAAATATTTTCTGAACCCTTTCAAGTTTCACAAAATCCTTCCAATAGGAAGATCAGAATTGCATAAAATATTCCAAAAGTGGCCTCACCAATGTCCTGTACAGCTACAACATGACCTCCCAGCTCCTATACTCTATGCACTGACCAATAAAAAATAAACTGAGAAAAAAACAAGTCTGTAACTATGATAAAAATACAAGAATGCAAGTTAGCTTACTGGTAGCAATACCAGTGTGTAAATTGTACTGACTTGGGGCATAGAGATATTGAAATGTACAAAGGACACAGAAAACAGAACATAACCCTTCCCTTAAAAATAGAAACATTGTGTTATGAAATACAGTTTGAACAAAGCCAATGTTTCTGATTCATGATTTCCAGTTGCTGTGCAGTATTGTTGATGGATTAGAGGTGGGAAGAGAGCTTTTATTGAGTGAGAATTTGACTGAAATCTATGTGTGTGTTTGTGTGTTGCTGTGCTCAACACAACTAAATCTCATCTTTTTGGCAGAGTGCCAGTTGGGTCAAGTTTTATGGAGGGTCTTTTTCTGTGAGGTCAAGTGACATCTGTCACTGCATCTCATCAAACCCACCTCATTAACTATCCAACCCTGCCCCTACAGTGTCCCCATCATCTGATTCTAGCTCCATGTTACAAGCTGCTGTTCCCAGAACAACTCACCAATGCCATGATATCCCAGAATTCACCAGCACTGGAGACCACACCGTTTTAAAAATCCTATTGTGTATCCGGATAAGTTCTGCCAGTGTCCAAACTCAATTCTGTTTTGCACAGAAATATGGATTTCATAAAAGGCATATATCCAGTGCCTTTACTGACATATTTTGTGGGGCAGTAGAATTAACAATCAGACTTACAATAACGTTTTTCTTCCTAGGAGCATCTGCTCAGCAGGATCCAAACCAGCACGTTAATCATTCTCCAACTGCTCCTAATGGGAACCTTGCTCAGATTTCATCCCACCTTAAAAACATGTCAGTTTGTTCGAAAGCTGATTGTAGCATGCTTGCCAATCCAGTGTATAGTGGATATTGTGAAAAATGCTATGTTTATGCTCAGAGTAAACATGCACAAAGAATCAAGGCTGGCAGGGATATTCCTGCAGATCAGCACATTTGGGTGAGTTAATTCTTTCTTTAATACCAAGGGAAGGTCCGTGTTGCATAATTTTAAAAAATATTTCTAATTTAAAATAGTATAATTTATAGAATATATCATATAGTCTCTATTGAATTAGAAGTGTTGCAGTTTTCCCAGTGAATCTTCTATCTGACCAGGAATAATTAGTATTTCTTGTGTTCATGTGTTACTTCAGTTATTTCTAAATTTCATTTGGTTTCTAATTTTGTATTTTACTTTTTCTGATGTATTCCCTTCATTGCCTTAAAATAAATAATATCGACATAAATCAAAGTGGGCATATTAGCCACTAGGACAAGTTGGACCAAAGGGTCTGTTTCCATGCTGTACATCTCTATGACTCTATTTTGATACAGGTTTCTGGCAACTTACAATAAAATCAGAAAATACTCAGTAGCATCTGTAAAGGAAAAGAAACAGAGTTAATGGTTCAGGCTAGTAACAGATGCTGCATCAACACTATTTCTGTTTCCACACTGGCTGCCTTACCATAAGTGATGTTTCTGGTCAGAAACAACATGGCTCCAGTACAACCAGACAAACTACCAGCAGCAGTTGACCATTCAGTCCCCCAAGCCTACTCAGCCACTCAATCAGGTCATTGCTGATCTGATTCTGGACTCACCACTACATTTCCACCTCCTCCCACCAACCAGTGAATCCTTTGTCAATCGATCTGCTTCTGCCTTAAAAGTATTCAGTGACCTTGCCTCCTTTGGGAAAGGAGTTTCAAGTTCTCACAACCTCCCAGAAAAAAAGATTCTCCTCATCTCTGTGTTAAATAGATGACCAGTTATTTTTAAACTGTGTCTACTGGTTCTAGGCTCTCTCTTAGAACATAGAATAGTGCAAACAGGAACAGGCCCTTTGGCCCATCATGTCTGGACATCATGATGCCCTTCTAACCTAATCCCATCTGCCTGTACCTTTATTCTCCATTTGTTCATGCATCTGGCTAATGGCAATGTATTCCAGGCACCTACCACCCTCCTTTAAACTTTACCTCTCTCTCCTTAACCAGTGCCCCCCAGTATTAGACTTTTCCACCATGCGAAAGGTTTTCTGACTACCTGCCCTATCCCATGCCTCTCATAATTTTATACACTTCTCTTCACTTCACTGCCCCTCACCTCAGAGACTCTAGTGAAAACAATCTAAGTTTGTTCAACCTCTTCTTATCGCTACTACACTCCAATCCAAGCAACGTCTTGGTAAACCTCCCTTGTACCCTCTCCAAAGCATTCATGTCCTTCTGGTATTGTGGCGACCAGAAATACACACAATATTCCAAATGTGGCCTAACTAAAGGTTTATATAGCTGCAGCATGACTTGCCAGTTCTTATACTTAAAGCCCAAACCAATAAAGGCAAACATACCATGCACCTTCTTTACCACCTTCTCCACTTGTGTTGACACTTTCAGGAGATATGGACTTGCACCCCAAGATCCCTCTGTACACCCATGCTCCTCGGGGTCCTGCTATTAACTATATGCTTCCCTCTCGCATTTGACCTCACAAAATGCACCACCTCACAATTGGCCAGATAAAACTCTATCTGCCATTTCTTCATCCAACTTTTCAACTGATTTGCATCCTGCTGCGTACTTTGATAACTGTCCTTACTATCCACAATTCCACCAATTTCATGTCATCTGAAAAATTAGTAATCAGACCACCCACGTTTTCATCTAAACTATTTATATATTACAAACAACAGTGGTCCCAGCACTGATCCTTGTGGAACACTACTGCTCACAGATCTCCAGCCAGAAAAGCACCCTTCCACAACTACCCTCTGTCTTCTATGACCAAGCCAATTTTGTATCCAACTTACCAATTCACCATGGATTCCATGTAACTTAATTTTCTAACCAACCTACCATAAGGGACCAAATAAAGTCCATGTAGACAACATCCACAACCCTACTTTCATCAAACATCTTCATCACTTCCTCAAAAAACCCAGTCAAATTTGTGATAAGACTCTTCCTGCACACAGCCATGATGACCATCTCTAATAAGTCCATTCTTTTCCAAATGCAAGAAAATCCTGTCCCTCAGAACCTTCTCCAATAATTTCCCTACCATTGATGTCAGGCTCACCAGCCTATAATTTCCTGGTTTATTCCTGTTGCCCTTCTTAAACAAGTCACTCGCTACCTGACAAAGGAGCAGCAATCCAAAAGCTTGTACTTCCAAACAAACCTGTTGGACTATAACCTGGTGTTGTGTAATTTTTACCTTCCTAACTTCGACATGCCCCAGTATATCAATTTATTCCTCCCTAATCTTACCATCATTCATGTTCTTCTCCTTGGTGAATACTGATGCAAAGTGGATACTGGGGATCTTGTAGATGCAGGATATCTTGACTTCCAGAAGGCATTTGACATGGTGCCAAATGAAAGGTGAATGGACAAGGTAAGATCACATGGGGTTGGGGTAATTTATTAGCTTGGATAGATGATTGGCTAACCAACAGAAAGCAGAGCATTGGGATAAATTGTTCTTTTTCTGGTTGGCAAAAAGTAACTAGTGGAGTGCCACAGGGTTCAATTGGACCTGTTTACAAATTGTTTACAAACTTCTTTAATGACTTGGATGAGGGTTTAAAAAGTACTATAGTCAAATTTGCAGATGACACTCAAATAAGTGGGAAAATAAGTTGCAATAAATTGGCTCACCTGAGGGGGTAGGGTCTGAAATGTACTGTCTGAGAGTTTGGGGGAGGCAGGTTCAGTCAAGGCCATCAAAAGTAAATTAGATAATTATTTGAAGAGCAAACAATTTCAGGACTACCGTGAAAGGGGAGGTGAGTGGAATTAGGAGAATTCCTCTTGCAGGGAGCTTGCACAGACTGAGGGGGCCAATTCAGCCCTTTCTGGGTTGTGACCATTCTGTGGATCCTGGGTTTTTTTGAAAGTAAATGTAAGAAGAATTGGTCCCAGATGTGAGCACAGCCAAACCATTCTTGGTCTGGGTAAACTGAAGCACAGAAATATTGCATTGGTTGTTTGCAACTTTTCACAGAAGCATAATTCATGATCCAAGAAAAGGGAGTTTATTCATATATTCATACAGTGCAGAAAAGGCCCTTCAGCCTATCAAGCCTGTACTGCTGCAACTACCACTAAAAGTGCGCTAATCCAAATTTCCTGCACTTGTCCCATATCCTTGAATGCTATGATATTTGAAGTGCTCCTTGAAAGTAGAGTCGCAGGTAGATAGGATAGTGAAGAAGGTGTTTGGTATGCTTTCCTTTATTGGTCAGAGTATTGAGTTGGGTGGTCATGTTGCAGCTGTACAGGACATTGGTTAGGCCACTTTTGGAATATAGGCGAAAGTGAGGACTGCAGATGCTGGAGCTTAGAGTCTAGATTAGAGTGGTGCTGGAAAAGCACAGCAGGTCAGGCAGCATCCGAGGAGCAGGAAAATCAATGTTTGATGAAGGGCTCCTGCCTGAAACGTTGATTTTCCTGCTCTTCGGATGCTGTCTGACCTGTTGCACTTTTGGAATATTGCATGCAATATTGGAAGGATGTTGTGAAACTTGAAAGGGCTCAGAAAGGATGTATAAGTATGCTGAAAAATGTGTTGCTGGAAAAGCGCAGCAGGTCAGGCAGCATCAAAGGAGCAGGAGAATTGACATTTCGGGCATAAGCCCTTCTTCAGCCCTTGATTCCTGAAGAAGGGCTTATGCCCAAAACGTCGATTCTCCTGCTCCTTTGATGCTGCCTGACCTGCTGCGCTTTTCCAGCAACACATTTTTCAGCTCTGATCTCCAGCATCTGCAGTCCTCACTTTCTCCTCCTTTATAAGGATGCTGCCAAGGTTGGAGGATTTGAGCTACAGGGAGAGGCTGAATAGGCTGAGGTTGTTTTCCCAGGGGCATCGGAGGCTGAGGAGTGACCTCATAGAGGGTTTTAAAATCATGAGAGGCATGGATAGGGGAAATAGACAAAGTCTTTTCCCTGGGGTCGGGGAGTCCAGAACTAGAGGGCATAGGTTTAGGGTGAGAGGGAAAAGATATAAAAGAGACCTAAGGGGTAACTTTTTCACCCAGAGGGTGGTACGTGTATGGAATGAGCTGCCAGAGGAAGTGGTGGAGGCTGGTACAATGACAACATTAAAAAGGCATCTGGATGGGTATATGAATAGGAAGGGTTTGGAGGGATATGAGCCTAGTGCTGGCAAATGGGACTAGATTAGGTTGGGATATCTGGTCAACATGGACGGGATGGACTGAAGGGTCTGTTTCCGTGCTGTACATCTCTATGACTCTATGACTGAATGCTCATTGTTATATTTTTTAAAGGTTGTAAGGTTTTCAGTCTCCACTACTTTCCCAGACAGTGCATTCCAGATTCCCACCACCTGCTGAGTGAAAACAGTTTTTTCCCAAATCCCCTCTGAATCTCACTGCCTCTTACCCTAAAGCTGCCTGACCCCTCGTGATTAGCCCTTCAACCAAGGGAAACAATTCTTCTCTATTCACCTTGTCCATGCCCATCATAATCATATACACCTCAAATACGTCCCCACTCAGATTGTTTTGCTCTAAAGAAAACAATCCAAACCTATCGAGTCTCTCCTAACAGATCAATTTCTCCATCCCAGGCACATCGTGGTGAACTTCCTCTCTATCCCCTCTGGTGCTATCATATCCATTCTGTGATGAGGTGACCAGGACTGCACACAGTATTCCCAACTGTGGCCTGACCAGTGCTCTGTACAGCTACAACACTATGTCTTTACTCTTATACCCTATGCCATGGCTGATGAAAACAAGTATCCCATATGACTGCTTAACTATCCTATTTAGGTGTTCTGCTAACTTCAGGGATCTGTGAATAATTACCACAAGATCCCTATGTTCCTCTAAGCTACTCAGTGTCATCCCATTCATCTTGTTCTTTCTTCCGAAGTACATCATATCAAACTTATCAAGGATTAAATAAAGTATCATCTGCTATTGCTCTGTCCATCTGACTAACCTATCTATATCTTCTGTAACCTACAATCATCTTCTTTGTTATTCACCACCCTACCAATCTTGGTATCATCTTCATATCTTCAAAAAACAGGAACACGTCCCAACAAAAAAACAGGAACACTTCACAACAAAAAAACAGGAACACTTCACAACAAAAAAACAGGAACACTTCACAACAAAAAACAGGAACACTTCACAGCCTGTTCTAGTGAAAAACCATAACTAGAAATTGTGGCCGTTATCTGCTTCTTTCTGCAGTTCACTAATTTTTAAACAACACTCCATTCAGGAGTATAGAGGCAGAATGGGTGATATAAAGTTCATTTAGAGATATTACCTGAAACCCTACAATATTTACCCCAAATATCCAAATGGATGTAACCACAAGGCAATCCTTGTGTCATTAATTTCCAGCTTTCTTATTGCACACTCTGGGATATTGTGGGAATGGGTGATGGAGTGTGTTGGGGGGGGGGGGGGGGGGCGGGGGGTGCGGCATGGGGTGGTGGAGGTTTGGTTGCAGGAGATTATGGGGGGGGAATGGGGTGTGGGGTGTGCCAGAGTGTGTTGGGGGTGGGTGCTGGAAAACTGATGATGGGTTACTGCTGTGGTATTTTTCCAAATGACCACTCGTGGTGCACTGTGGTATTTACCACCTTTGCCAGTGTGTGGTTCTGGGTATGAGCTGCTTGAGGTGCTTTGTTGCCACCAGTACTCCTCTATATTTCGAGGTAAAAACAATGACTGCAGATGCTGGAAACCAGATTCTGGATTAGTGGTGCTGGAAGAGCACAGCAGTTCATGCAACATCCAACGAGCAGCGAAATCGACGTTTCGGGCAAAAGCCCTTCTTTATTCCTGATGAAGGGCTTTTGCCCAAAACGTCGATTTCGAAGCTCCTTGGATGCTGCCTGAACTGCTGTGCTCTTCCAGCACCACTAATCCAGAACTCCTCTATATTTGCTTAGACTTTGGCGTCTCTAGTGATTTTTGGTCCAGGATATCAGTCCCTGTTGTGTATTTACAGGAGAGAGACTGTTCTTGGATTTAGAGAAGGTTTGTTCAATGATGGCAATAAATACAATTTCATTTAGTCAGGTGTAATAACTGGACCATACAGAGTGGGTGCAGATCCATCTGCTCCCTCTGAAAGGCAGAGGAGAATTTCTGTCTCCACCCACTGACAATCTGTAGCATCAGTAGAATGGGTGGAACCACAGCAGTATGAACATTAACCCCTTCATCATCTTGTATAACAGGCTGGGAGTGAGATGCTTTATTATTAAGTAAGAAATTCACTCTTGAACCGTCTTCAAGCTAATCTGCTGAAGGTAACAGTAAGGACAATGGATATAAAACTGGATCAGAATCTCAGCTGATCAGATGACTTCAGCAGATCCTGACTCATTAGATTCCTATGATGCAAACATCATGTGAGGTGCTGGAGAGCTGCTGGTTGTCACCCTGAAGGCATTGCCCCTTCAGGAGAAGAGAGATACATCTTCTCTCCTATCAGAGACATCACTGTCATCCTCAGACTACTGCAAAGGGCAGTTAGGGATCAGTCATACAGTATGAAACTGGACTCATGTAAACCAGACAATGGTACCCTCTCAAAAAAAATGTTAGTGAGCCAGATACTATTTTTAAGATAACCTGAGGCTTCTTTGTCACTGAATTTTTGATGCTAGCTTTTAATTTCCAGATTGTTTTTAGCTCAAGATGAGGTTTGAATTCTCCACTACTTGGGCTTTAGAGAAACCGTTTTTGCGGTTATAAACTGATTAGATTCCGTACAGTATGGAAACAGGCCCTTCAGCCTAACCAGTTCACACTGACCCTCTGAAGAGGAACCCACCCAGACCCATTTCCTTTTGACTAATGCACCTAACACTATGGGCAATTTAGCATGGCTAATTCACCTGACCTGCACATCTTTGAACCATGGGAGGAAACTGGAGCACCCAGAGGAAACCCACGCAGACGCGGGGAGAATGTGCAAACTCCACACAGACAGTTGGCCGAGGCTGGAATTGAACCTGGGGCCCTGGTGTAGTGTGGCAGCAGTGCTAACCACTGAGCCACCATGCCACCCAAACTAAAGTGGAATGTTGCTATTCCCAGTATAAGGGAAGATATTTGCAAATACTCTTCTGCCAGTTCTGTGCGTGCTCAACATACCAAGGACTGATGCTGTTCAAGAGGCAACTCATCATCGTCTTCTCAATGGTAACTAGGGATGGGCAATAAATAATGGGCTAGCCAATGGGATCGACATCTCATAGATCATTTTAAAAAGTAACTTTGACAGTGAGTTTACTGAATAACATCTCCACCTCCTTAGCTACACATTCCAAAAATAGTAAATAAAAAGAACATAATGAAAGTTTGTCTGAGATATTGGAATATCAACCATACAGTAATAACAGTAAAATGTTGAAACAGAACATTATGTTGCTATGACTGACAAAAGGCTGGCTCTGAAATATCAGCCAAACTAGCAAATCGAAAATGTATAAGCCAAGTTGTAATGTTGTACACTGTGCTGATTACAATCAGTGAAAACAATGGAGTTAACAACAAAATGTGCAAAACTGTTAACTGACTTTTAAATGGAGTTGGCTAAATAAAATATTGTCATTTCAGAGTCCTGTGTTGCCAAGATGTCACAATTATAATGCATCAAATGATCAGGGATTGTCTGACAGAACGACCAATGAACTCTTTGAGGTGGAGTTAGTGACAAGCAGCAACAGCAGCAGTGGTCATTTGCAATCTTCACAGATTCGCACTTTCTCATCATCAGATCAACAGAATTTGGAGACAAGGAGAAAGCTTTGTAGTACTCAAGACTGTGAGAATTTCGGGAATGCAAAATGTGATGGCTACTGTAATGCTTGTTTCACCACCTTACAGATGCACAGAAAGTAGATATTCTGGGGCAACAGACAGGGGGCACCAGTCGATTTCACCTTCTCCCCAGTTGTTCATTACCAACTCGTAATGCAGTTCAGTCACATTTGAGTATCGAGCAAAAGATTAATTTTTTTTCAGCAAAAACAAAGTTGGAAAAATAATTTGTAATTTAATTAAAATTAAAGCACATGGGACTGAGGACAGTGTACTGACATGGATAGGAAGCTCATTGGCAGATAGGAAGCAAAGAGTAGGAATAAACAGATCATTTTTGAGTGGCAGCCAGTGACTATTGGAGTTCATACGGACAGGGTATTGAGTACAAGAGTTGGCAGGTCATGCTACAGTTATACAGGACTTTGGTTCGGCCATATTTGGAATACTGTGTACAGTTCTGGTCATCACATTACCAAAAGGATGTAGATGCTTTGGAGAGAGTGTAGAGGTTCACCAGGATGTTGTCTTGTATGGAGGATACTAGCTATGTAGAGAGGTTGAGTAGATTAGGATTATTTTCATTAGAAAGACGAAGGTGGAGGGGGGACCCGATTGAGGTCAACAAAATCATGAGAGGTGTAGACAGGGTAGATAACAAGAAACTTTTTCCCAGAATGGGGGATTCAATTACTAGGGGTCACGAGTTCAAAGTGAGAGAAAAAGTTTAGGGGAGATATGCGTGGAAAGTTCTTCACACACTGGGTTGTGGGTGCCTGGAATGTGTTGCCAGCTGCAGTGGTAGAGGCGACCACGATATCGTCATTTAAGATGTATCTAGACAGATACATGAATGAACAGGGAGCAGAAGAATACAGATCCTTAGAAAATAGTCTACAGGTTTATGTAGAGGTTCTGGATTGGTGCAGGCTTGAAGGGCCAAAGAGCCTATTCCTGTGCTGTAATTTTCTTTTATCTTTGTTCTACCGCAGGGATCGGTGCTTGAACCCAGCTATTCATAAACTATATGTAAATTATTTTGATGAGAGAATTAAATGTTATATCTCAAAGTTTGCAGACAACACAAAGCTGGGTGGAAGGGTGTATTGTGAGAAGGATGCAAAGATGCTTCAGTTTGATTTGCACAAGTTGTGAGTTGGGTAAATGTGTAACAGATTAAATATAATGTGGATGAATGTAAGGTTATCCACTTTAGTCATAAAAACAGGAAAACAGATTATAATCTGAATGCTAATAGATTGGGAAAGGGGGAGGGTCAATGAGACCCGAATGTCCTTTAGTGCCAGTCGCTGAAGGTAAGCATGCAGGTGCAGTAGGTATAAAAGAAGACAAATGGTTTGTTGGCCTTCAGGATGAGAGGATTCAATTCCAGGAAAAGGGATGTCTTGCCGCAATTGTACAGGGTGTTGATGAGACTACACCTGGAGTATTGTGTGCAGTTTTGGTCTCCTTATCTGAGGAAAGATGTTCTGATGATGGAGGGAGAGCATCAAAGGTTTGTCAGAGTGATTCCAGGGATGGTAGGACTGATGTATGAAGACAGGCTAGATCAGTTAAGACTACATTCACTGGATTTTAGGAGAATGTGGATGATCTTGTAAAACCTATAAAACTCTAACAGGATTAGACAGGATAAATGCAGAAAGGATGTTCCCAATGGCTCAAAACAAGGGGTCAGTATAAGGATACAGGTGGGACTGAGATGAGGAGGAATTTCCTCACCCATAGACTAGTGAGCCTGTGGAATTCTCTGCTACATAAAGTGGTTGAGGACAAAACATTGAACATTTTCAAGAAAGAATTAGGTGTAGTTATTTGGGCTAAAGGGATCAAAGCGTGTGGGGAAAAAGCAGGAGCAAAGGATTGGGTTGGATGATCAGACATCATCATATTGAATGGCAGAGCAGGCTCGAAGGGCTGAATGGTCTACTCCTTCTAGCCCTCGTTTCCATGTTTCTAGCTTATTGCTAGCCTGCTAATCCAGAGATCTGGATTGTTCTGGAGACCCAGGTTCGAATCCTGCCATGGCAGATGGTGGAATTTAATTTCAATAAAACAAAAAATCTGGAAATAAGGGTCTATTGATGACCATGAAACAATTGTCAATTGTCAGGAAAACCCATCTAGATCACTCATGTCCTTTAGGGAAGGAAACTGCCATCCTTACCTGGACTGATCTATAAGTGACTCCACACCCACAGCAATGTGGTTGACTCTTAACTGTTCTCTAGGCAATTAGGACGGACAATAAGTGCTTGCTTAGCCAGCAACACTCTCATCCTGTGAATGAATGTAAAATGGTTTCATGATATTTACAAGGTTGGATAAATATTACAGAAAACTAGATTCTGGTCTTTTTTTTAGGGAGAGTTTGTTTAAATTTCTGTATGGTCTTCCTTTTGTTTAATAGGTGATTATTACATTTATAGCAAACAACAAGTATAGGGATTTGATTTGTCTTGACACAGTAAAGCATAACTTTCGCGCAGTAGATTTCTTCCCTTTGAAAGTGGTAACTAGGTGGGAGATATAACATTAGAAGTTATCTCACTCTCTGGTTTTTACTGTCATCCCTTATAGGAAGTCATCTGACCCCAGACAGTCATTTCCAGGCAGCATAGCAGTGAGTAGGACCTGATGATGTGATGACTCATTGAGTGAAACCTGTTTCTAACCATTATCAGAGAGAACTCACCACTGTAATCCCCTGCATCTCTGTGTTCTGACCAATTAACAATGAGGATACTATGCTCCCCTAACTAAAACATAGCAAATTGTTTGCAAATATATACATTATAGGCACAAAATTCTCATGGAATATATTAAATAGAGAATGTTTTTTAAGATTGACAAGTGCCTCAAAATATATTGTAATCTTTTTCAGAAATCGTAACCAATGTAATGTGAATAAAATAGAAAATTGAAGTTGAGAATTAATGAGTTTTGTCGGGAATTTTATTCTCACTGTCAGATGTAGGTGTCACACTGAAGGGTCCAGTTCAAAGGCGTATGAATCAGGCAAGTGAATGGAAAGAACAATAACATGGAAAAATCTGAGCTTGTCAAGTTTGCTGGGAAGAGCAGAAAAGCAGCAATTTATTTGAGTGGAGAGAAGCTGCAGAGTGCTGTAATACAGTGGGACCTGGGTGTCCTTGGACATGTATCACAAAAAGTTAGCATTCAGTCTCAACAAATAATTAGAGAGACAAACTGATTGTGGTGCTTATTGCAAGGAGAGTAGATTTTAAAGTAGGGAAGTCTTTTTGCATCCAAACTGGTGAGATTTGATCTGCAGTACTGTGCAGTTTTGCTCTTACTTAAAGAGGGGTTACACGAAGCATTTGTCTTTTGAGGCATGGTTGAGTAAGTTGGGCTTGTTCTCATTGCAGTTAAGAGAAATGAGAGATGAGCTTATTGATTATGTAAGAATCTGAGGGGACTTTGATGGGGTAGGAGCTGCAAGGCTATTTTCCTTTGGAGAAGTGTCTAGAATTTGGGGGCACAGTTTCAGAATAAGGCATTCTTCCATTTAAGTGTTCGGTGAGGAGAAAATTTATTCTCTGAGGGTCATTAATCTTTGGAATTCTATCTCAAGAGCCAGTGGTCACAGAGTCAATGCATTGACTGTCCACTCAGTCTTCAATACATTGAAGACTGAGTGGACAGATTTTTGATTGATTAGGGAGTCAGTGTTATTGGAGACAGGAGGGAAAGTGAAGTTGAGGCTATGATCAGGTAAACAATGGTCTTCTAGACTGACCAGGCAGGTCAACTGGCCTGTCCTATTTCTCATATTCTTGTGAGATTTCCAATTTGTCGCTAGTGATGAATAGTTGATGAGTAGAAAACTGCTCTGGGTGTATTTATGTAAAGGTTAGGCTGCGGCATTTAGCAAAATTCCACTTCAGAATGAAACCTTTTATTGAGTGGATAGAATTTGGACTTAGGTTCATATGGGAAGGTCACAGTGATGCAGTAGCTATTTTATAACTGGTAATTTGTTTTGCTTAAACCAAGTGCCTCAAACGTTACTTGATTATGTTATGTATTGTTTGTATTATGTATACATTGTTTTAGTAGTTCATTTTTTTTAAAGATCCTAGACTTGGGGTAATTTACAATCATTTAACCATTCATGTATTTCTAAGAAGCAATATTTCAATGGACAGCTCTTTTTCTTTACAAAATCCTTTCAATATTTAATACCTTCCTTCCTTTGTAAACCTACAGCTCAAGAGCTGAATAATGAACTTTCTATAGTTGGCCTCTCTGTAAAAGTTTCTAACACTAATTTGCAATTTGAAATCCTTTGACCTTTGTAGCAAATGCTTTATGCCTCATATGCATGTCTTCCTTTCATTGTCCAGCTGAAATTCATAAGTTTTATTGGTGGGAAAACAAAAAAACCAAATCTATTTAATAATTTGCAAGGCACAAACCTCTTCAAACTGTCTTCAAATCAAAGTGTTTCCACCATCATACCTTCACTCATTGATTACTTATGACTCACTAGGTCTGGACTGTAATCAAATCACTCCCTTTCTTCTCTCACTGATAACAGAGAGAATAGGGAGACCAGCAATGAAAGCTATCATTTATTCATAATATTCATCAGTGTCCATCATCTTCATCACCCCATAAAGGACTGGGGAGAGAGAGCTCTCGCTTATTCTTCCCAGTTACTGAGATTCCTGAAACTGGATCCATCAGTTCAGGAATATGTTTACATGTCATTATTGTTTAGAAAATGACATTAAATTAAGTTGTGTGTTTTACGTTACTTTGCAGTTTGAATCCTGAAGGCAATGTTAAAAATTACTGGGTGGCAATACTCATCAAAATGGGCAAGGAGAAAATGGACATTCTTTAAACAGAGAATCATTTTCATGGATTGTGTATGCTATTTAACATTTCTGAATGCTGTTTTTAATATTTTCAGCATGGATCTTAGTCCAATATGTTTGTTTAATGCAGTTGCCAGCTAATGATCACTGCAGTGGATATCACTTACTTGATGTCTCAACTTTTCAGGCTCCTATTTGAAATATTCAACTGTCAAGAAAAATGTTTATCAAAACATGTTGTCAAATCCTATGCTATTACAGGCTGTGAGTAAACTTCATTCATTGGTTTCACTTCCCTTGATGACTGTGTTAGTATCAGGGACTGCCCAGTGAAGCATCACTAACTACAGAAGGAGGTGGGAAATCCCAAGCTCTATACTGATTGAGATCATCTCACCGTAAGATGGTGACGTGTTGGATCTTGGTCCCTTCAATCCAGAGAGGAGGGAAAAAAATAGATTCCATTGATAATTCTGTGCCTGATCCTGGAAATCAGCTGGTATCCATCTGCATTGAGGAATGATCACTTTGGGGGAGGCAAACAGGTGGTATCTTTCATAACAAAGGCCTTTTTTTTATAATTTGGAGATGCCGGTGTTCGACTGGGGTGTACAAAGTTAAAAATCACACATCACCAGGTTATAGTCCAACAGGTTTAATTAGAAGCACACTAGCTTTCGTAGCGACACTCCTTCACCTGATGAAGGAGCGACGCTCCGAAAGCTAGTGTGCTTCCAATTAAACCTGTTGGGACTATAACCTGGTGATGTGTGATTTTTAACTTTTTTTTATATATATGTCACCTTTATTTTATGACTTGACAAAACATCCCAGAGCAGTTTTTTTATCTCTCCACTGCAGGCACTCTGCCTCTATTCCTGATGAAGGGTTTTTGCCCAAAACTTCGATTTTCCTGCTCCTTGGATGCTGCCTGAACTGTTGTGCTTTTCCAGCACCACTCTAATCTAGAATCTGATTTCCAGCATCTGCAGCCCTTGTTTTTACTTTTTTTTTCCCAGATCAATTCCCAGGGTATTATAAATCAATTTCACACCAAGACATACAGGGATATTAGTGCAGATGACCAAATATGTCGTGAACAATTTTGAGTTCAAGCAGCCTCTTGAAGCAGAGAAGAGTGATGATGAGGTTTAGGGAATGAAGGCACTAGAGTTTGGGGTCCAGGCAACTGAAGGCACAGTCACCAATTGGAGTATTTAAATTGGATATTCCAAAGAAATCAGAATTTGAAATATCTCAAAATTGTAGGGCAGAGGAGAACAAGGACAAGGAAGGGTGAGGCCGTTGAGAAATTTGAAAAAAAAGATGATAATTTTAAAATCAAGACATTACTTAGTTAGGACCTAATGCAGACCAGAGAGCACAGGGACAATGGTGACTGGACTTGGTGTGAATTAAGATAAGAGCAGCATAATTTTGGATGCCTTCAAGTTTTCTGAGAATAGAATTTTGGACTTTGCTCAGTGTGAATTGAAAGTGTCCAATCTAGAGATACCACAAGGCATGACCAAAGATTTCTGCATGAATTGGTTTGAGACAGGGAAGAGTTAGCTGCTGATGGAGAGTTGTAAAGAGATTGTCCTGGTATGTGAAGGAAAGTTGGTCAGCTTCTTTGGAGAAAAGAGAAATAAATTGAAGAGATGGCACAATGGCCCCTTCCTTCTATAGTGCTTTAAATTACATACATTTCATCTCCTTTCTCTCACAGGAAATAGATCCACTATTTCTGGCTAGATCTATTATTGATTTTAATGTTGTGATTAATAGATTCTTGACAGAGGGTTTAAGGAGTAGGAAATGATGGTGACTGTATGGGAATTAAAGCACAGTTCAGCTGTGATCTCTTCGAATGGGGGAAGAACTGAAGGGGCTTTTAACGATTTCCTTTTTGTTTGCATGCCCTGTACTGGTTCAAAACTTTTGGTGGATTTGTTTTGTATCAAGGGGGAGCAATGAAAACTTCTGTCCATTTTCTATCATAGTATTAACATATGGACTAATAGATAATGAAAATATAAATTTACAAAAGCTGGTGAGTTGAGTGTGTTTTGTGTTGATAACAGAAATAAGAGTTTTCTTTCTGTTCACTTGCACACCCAAACAAAATGTCATCTTTTGTAAAACACTTACTTACTCTTGTGTTGCTGATACTTATTTTTCAAACTTCAATTTTTAATAAAAACTGTGGAAATTATACAAAACAAATTACATTGTTTAGCATTACATTGAAATTTAGACCTCTCAATAGTGTTTGAGTCTTTGTATTTGAGTTCAATAAATTTTCATGAACTGGTGAAATGTGAGTTCTGTTTCTCATTCAGTTACTGTGCATTTTCTGTTAAGGTTACTGAAAAAATATTCTTAAAACTTTCCTATCCAGCAGGGGAAAGTTAAAAGATTTATGAGACCCTTGAAATCTCTAAAGTTTCCTGTGAACATTTTGTAAAGTTTGAGAAGTAAGTGGGATTTTCCTTCATTTAAAAAGTAATTTTATTTCTAACCTCTTCAGACGATGCAGTTCCATCTGTGAGCTCCTCCTGACAAGCTGGGCCTTGAAACATCTGAAAGATTGATCTTAAGTCAGGTAAAATTTATTTTGAAAGAGAAAAATGATATGTAAATGGATAAAAGATAGGTGTCTTGGACAGACCTATTGAACAGAAAGTAATACAGCTTAGTAAAAGCCGAAAGAACAATGGATGCTGGAAGTCGGAAAACAGAAATTACTGGAAAGGCTCAGCAGATCTGGCAGCATCTGTGGAGAGAAATCAAAGTTAACGTTTCAGGTCAAGTGACCCTTCCTCAGAACGGCTTAGCGGTGACTAATGCATATTCTTTCATAATGGACACTTTGTACGAACAACCCATCTCCACCAGAAATTGCATTCAGCACATCAGACTGCAAATTAGTATTTGATTCACCTTGAACGTTATCATTGGCTGTAAATGATAGCTGCGTGTCCTTTCTGTTAGATTTAATGTTTGTGTTTTACTGCCTCAGAGACTTGATTTAGTAAATAATAGTAACAAGAAATGCTATAGCTTGAATAAAAATTAAAGATTACTTTGCAATCTCTGAAAATATTTCCATATAAGGGCAATAAGAATATAAGGCAATATCCTGTGGAAGCCAAACCCTCCAACATTTCCAACGAATTGTTGTCAAGAGTAGCTACAATCTCCCTGCTATACTGGCTGCTCCTCACTCTCTATGATCTCCTTGCTCCTGGAAATGCACATAGAAATCGATGAAATGGATCAGAAACTGGACCATACCTGAGAGACACCCTTCCTATCACCCATGAACGAAGCATGTGTTTAGTTTGTACTTTCAGTGTTTTTTTGAACTGCTTTGAAAATTCTTGTAGCTGCAGCAACAAGTCGAATGTAAAAGAGGAAATAATGTTGTCCTTGTTTGAAATGTGACCTCATTGATATTGGGTAGTTCATCGCCTGTGGGTGTAATGTGGGCAAAGGTCAGGAGATTTCCCTTGTCACTTCTGATATCACAAAACGTCTTTTTCATTTGCTGTTAGATCTCACCGAGTCTTTTTATGACTTTGCCTTTCAATCAACAGGGACCTGAGGTTTTAAGACAGGCTAGCAAAGAGAATTATCCTCTGTTGCTGCATCTCCAACAAATTCTCAATAAAGTGGAGGTGTTATTCCCACATTGCCACTCACAGGCATGATCTCCATCAAGGACATATTCAAAGGCAGCAACATTCTGTTCACAGCTACTTGCCTTACGAAATTTGCCATTCACCAACCAATTACCCAAGACTTGGGCCTTTTTGGATTGAAAGGGATGATGGGTAGTAAGAGGTTTAAGCTGTATACAGCAAAGGTGGGCATTCAAATTTGAAATTAATCACTCTGATCAAACAGAACAAACACAGATCGAAAACACCTCCAAATCAGGCCAATTGACATCAACTCAAAATCCTCTCTCCAATTGGTATCAAAAATAAATAGCGTCATGACCAAAAAAACTCTTGCAATCTGCTCACAGCTGCCATTGAGGTCCCAGTAGTGCAGTATGAACTAATTGTTTATCCTATCTAAGGAACAAGATCAAGTTTTATTTAGCTTACACTATGTTATTTTGCCCCACCCTGCAGTAAGGATGTTAAAGGTGAGGTAGTGGTGAAGTTATTAAATAAATAATCCTGAGGCTAATTCTCTGGTGGTGTGGGTACAAATCCTACTCGAGCGGTTTTTCTTCTCCAAAAATTAGTTAATGAAAAGTTGGCTTGAGTATCCATAGAACTGTCATATTTTGACATAACACCTGGTTCTGTAATATAAAACAAATGACTGCAGATGCTGAAAATCTGAAACGAAAGCAGACATTGCTGGAGAAACTCAGCAGGTCTGGTAGCAGAGAAAGCAGAGTTAACTTTTGAGTCTGGTGACTCTTAATCAGCTTCATCAGCAAGTTCTGTTTTGATTCATTAACATCCTCCAGGTAAAGTGGTTGATGTGGTGTATATGGATTTCAGTAAGGCTTTTGATAAGGTCCCCACAGTAGGCTATTGCACAAAATACGGAGGCATGGGATTGAGGGTGATTTAATATTTTGGATCAGAAATTGGCTAGCTGAAAGAAGACAGAGGGTGGTGGTTGATGGGAAATGTTCATCCTAGAGTTCAGTTACTAGTGGTGTACCACATGGATCTGTTTTGGGTCACTGCTGTCTGTCATTTATATAAATGACCGAGATGAGTGCGTAGAAGGATGGACTAGTAAATTTGTGGATGGCATTAAGGTCAGTAGAGTAGTGGAAAGTGTTGAAGGATGTTGCAGGTTACAGAGGGACATAGATAAGCTGCAGATCTGGGCTGAGAGGTGGCAAATAGAGTTTAATGGGGAAAAGTATGAGGTGATTCACTTTAGAATGAGCAACAGGAATACAGAGTACTGGGCTAATAGTAAGATTCTTGGTAGTGTAGATGAGCAGAGAGATCTTAGTGTCCATGTACATAGATCCCTAAAGTTGCCACCAAGGTTGATAGGGTTGTTAAGAAGGCATACGCTGTGTTACCTTTTATTGGTAGAGGGATTGTGTTTTGGAGCCATGAGGTCATGCTGCAGTTGTACAAAATTCTGGTGCAGCCACAGTTGGAGTATTGCTAACAGTTCTGGTCACTGCATTATAGAAAAGGTATGGAAGCTTTGGAAAGGGTGCAGAGGAGATTTACTAGGATGTTGCCAAGTATGGAGGGAAGGAAAGGCTGAGGGACTTGAGGCTGTTTTCATTAGAGAGAAGAAGTTTGAGAGGTGACTTAATTGAGACATATAAGATAATCAGAGGGTTAGACAGGGTGGACAGGGAGAGCCTTTTTCTTGGATGGTGATGGCTAGCACAAGGAGACATAGCTTTAAGTTGGGGAGTGATAGATATAGGGAGGCCACTTTTGGAATATTGCTTGAAATTCTGGTCTCCTTCCTATCGGAAAGATGTTGTGAAACTTGAAAGGGTTCAGAAAAGATTTACAAGAATGTTGCAGGATTGGAGGGATTGAGCTATAGTGAGAGGCTGAACAGGCTGGGGCTGTTTTCCCTGGAGCATCAGAGGCTGAGGGGTGACCTTATAGAGGTTTATAACATCATGCGGGGCATGGATAGGGTAAATAGGCAACATCTTTTCCCCAGGGTAGGGGATTCCAGAACTAGTGGTTGAGGGTGAAAGGGGAAAGATATAAAAGGTGCAACAGTTTCATGTAGGGGTTGGTGCATGTATGGAATGAGCTGCCAGAGGACTTGTGGAGGCTGGTACAATTGCAGCATTTAAAAGGCTTTTGGATGGGTATATTAATAGGAAGGGTTTGGAGGGATGTGGGCCAGGTGCTGGCAGGTGGGGTAGATTGGGTTGGAATATCTGGTCGGCATGGACAAGTTGGATCGAAGAGTCTGTTTCCATGCTGCACATCTCTATGACTCTAAGAACCAGAGGGCAGTTAAGAGTCAACCACATTGCTACGGGTCTAGAGTCACATGTCGGCTAGACCAGGAAAGGATGGCATTTTTCTTCCCTAAAGGCATTAGTGAACCAGATAGGGTTTTCTGACAATTGACAATGGATTCATGGTCATCATTAAATTCTGAATTCCAGATTGTCACTGAATTCAAGTTTCACTCCATGGCTTGAAACCCAGGTCCCCAGAACATTACCTGGGTCTCTAGATTAATAGTCCAGTCATAAAGAAGTCAATCCAGGTGTTCCCCAATCATGATGAACCAAAAAATCCACTCCCTACTGAAGCCCAGATAGGCAGCATTCAAGTCTGATGACCCAGACCGATACAGAAAATCCAGATATGATCTCTGCATAGCTATCAGAGCTGCCAAGAGGCAGTACCAGACCAAGTTAGAGGTCCAAACCTGCCAAACAGTCTCCCACCACCTATGATAAGGCTGAAACAACCCAACGGGATAAAAAATGAAGCAGGGAAAGATAGTGGTCAAAGACACATCCTTCTTTGATGCGCTCAATGCTTTCTATGCTTGATTTGAGCAGAACACCAGCAGCACAATGTCACCTACCCTGACAGCCCCAGACACATCCATTCCCTCAGTCACCACTGGAGACATCAAATCGGTCTTCCTGGGAGTCAATCCAAGGAAAGTAATGGGCTCAAATGGAGTCCCTTGCCAAGCACTTAGATTCTATGTGTACCATCTGGCAGAAATATTCACTAACATCTTCAACCTCTCCTTCCCAAAAGCCAAAGTTCCCACCTGCTTCAAGATGATCACCATCATCCCCAGTATCTACGAGAGCACATACAACATATCCTAATAACTCCCGCCCAATAGCCTCTGATCTCCATAATCATCAAGTGCTTTGGGAGCTGGTCATGGTTCACTTCAAATCTAGTCTCCCAGCCTACCTCAATCCCCTACAAACTAATGTAACAAGTCCACAGTGGGTGCCATATCCGTAGCCCTGCACTCACCCCTGGAACATTTGGACAACAAAGACACCTACATCAGACTCCTGCTCATGGACTACAGCTCCACCTTCAACACCATCATCCTGCCCAGACTGATCTCAAATCTCTGAGACCTTGGTCCTGGCTCCACCCTCTGTAACTGGATCCTCAGCTCCTGACCCACAGACTGCAGTGAAGAGAGATAACTGCACCTCCCCCAAATAACACTCAACACTGGAGACCCACAAGGATGCATCCTCAGCCCCCTACTATACTCCCTGTCCATCCACAACTGTGTTGCCAAATTCCAAATGAATACTATCTACAAGGTCATTGGTGATACCACCGTGGTGGGACGGATATGTTACAATGATGAGTCAAAATACAGAAGGGTGATAAAAGGCTTGGTTACATGATGAAATGAGAACAATCTCTCTCAATGTCGCCAAAACTAAAGAACTGATAATTGACTTCAGAAAGAAAGGAGAAGAACACACCCCCATCTACATCAATGGAACTGAGGTTGAGAGATTGGAAAGCGTCAAGTTCTTTGGAGTGATGATAATCGACAACCTGTCCTGGACACACCACGTAGATGCGACGGTCAAGAAGGCACAACGTTTCTGCTTCCTCAGGTGAAAGTCTGCATGTCCAGATACACCATTGAGAGCATATTGTTTGGGGGTATAATGGCTTAGTACAGCAACTGCTCTGCCCAGGACCGTAGAAAGTGGTGTGCACAGCTCAGACCATCACAGAAGCCAATCTTTCAAATGTGGACTATATTTACATGGCTCGCTGATGCAGAAACACTGCCAACTTCATCAAAGACCCAGGTAATGCTCTCCTACAACGTCTTCGATGAGGCAGAAGTTACAGAAGCTTGAACACACACACCAGCTGTTTCAGGAACAACATATTAGACTGATGAATGAACTCTCTAGACTCAAATATTGCTGATCTTGCTAACGTTGATCTCGCCTAGTGCATGCCCTGTGTAATGTAACCTTTATGCCTCTGCATAGGTCTTTCTGATCAATATGTCCTTGCTTGCTATGATCTGCTTGTACTGCTCGAAAACAAATCTTTTCACTGTACCTCAGTACACTAGGCAAGCAATCAATCAGTACTGCTAGGCTGTCACCTCTCTCTGTGTCAAAGGTTTCCCTAAAGGGTTAAAATTAACTGCTGAATCATAATATAGGATATGTGTATAACCCCATCAAGAAAATTATTCCAATCTGAAAAGGTTGCAGTTCTCTTATTTTTGACTGACTTCAAACTCACTGAGATGTTGGCGTATAGTCAATGCATTAAATTTACACCTTCGTGAATATTAGGAGTTCCCCACCATCTTTCAACCATTACGTTGTTATTTTTTTCCATTACCACACACACCACATCCTCCTGTTCTGGTTTGTCTACCACATTGGAACAATTCAGTCTTGTCAATGCTGGAATGAAATGTATAATGGATGAGATGAGTGCTTCCAAACCTTTGTCTTTGGGGCAGAAAGACCACGTTGTGTAGAAGGAGGATGTTAGAGTGATCAAATATAGCTCCAACTTATCACTGGTCTGCCTTTCTCCCCCAGAGGAATAAGAGAGGGCAAGAGATGATTATACATTTTAAGTGGCGTGTTAAAAATACATAATTGGACAAATGAAAGTCTATTTATTGAAAGTAAATGAAATCCCCGTGCTGTGGTTGTTTTCTAATCTTGTAAAGAGAATAAATTACCCCCTGACAATATGGCTGCTTTTAACAACACAATTTATGTTTGCAATAAGGATTAATTTCTCAAACTGATTCAATGCCCTGACAGTTGAAAGTATTGCTCCTAAGTGATGGATTGGACAGAGAGATGAGCAATTAGCCTTTTCCCAGTGGTTGGAGAGTCACCAATCAACTTTTATGTTAAAAACAGTACACAAGTGCAAGTTGTTATTTTGCAATGAACAAACTTCAGTTCAACATGAATTCAGAACAACAGAACTTGGAAGATTTAATTGAAACATTATCTCAAAACTCAACGTAAGTTCAGAACAATCTGTTGCCAGTTTGCCAGATGAAGCTAAATGTATCATAGAAGAATATAGAAGAATACAGCGCAGTACAGGCCCTTCAGCCCTCGATGTTGCGCCGATCAAAGCCCACCTAACCTACACTAACCCACTATCCTCCATATACCTATCCAATGCCCGCTTAAATACCCATAAAGAGGGAGAGTCCACTACTGCTACTGGCAGGGCATTCCATGAACTTACGACTCGCTGAGTGAAGAACCTACCCCTAACATCAGTCCTATATCTACCCCCCCTTAATTTAAAGCTATGCCCCCTTGTAATAGCTGACTCCATACGTGGAAAAAGGTTCTCACTGTCAACCCTATCTAACCCCCTAATCATCTTGTACACCTCTATCAAATCACCCCTAAACCTTCTTTTCTCCAATGAAAACAACCCCAAGTGCCTCAGCCTTTCCTCATAGGATTTTCCTACCATACCAGGCAACATCCTGGTAAACTTCCTCTGCACCCGTTCCAGTGCCTCCACATCCTTCCTATAGTATGGCGACCAAAACTGCACACAATATTCCAGATGCGGCCGCACCAGAGTCTTATACAACTGCAGCATGACCTCAGGACTCCGGAACTCAATTCCTCTACCAATAAAAGCCAGTACGCCATATGCCTTCTTCACTGCACTATTTACCTGGGTGGCAACTTTCAGAGATCTGTGTACATGGACACCAAGATCCCTCTGCTCTTCCACACTACCAAGTAGTCTACCATTAGCCCAGTAATCCATCTTTTTATTACTCTTACCAAAGTGAATCACTTCACACTTAGCTACATTGAACTCCATTTGCCACCTTTCTGCCCAGCTCTGCAGCTTCTCTATATCCCGCTGTAACCTGCCACATCCTTCCTCACTGTCTACAACTCCTCCGACTTTCGTATCATCCGCAAACTTGCTCACCCAACCTTCTAACCCTTCCTCCAGGTCATTTATAAAAATGACAAACAGCAATGGTCCCAAAACAGATCCTTGCGGAACACCGCTAGTGACGGCACTCCAAGATGAACCTTTGCCATCAACTACTACCCTCTGTCTTCTTCCAGAGAGCCAATTCCTAATCCAAACCTCCAACTCACCCTCAATGCCATATCTCTGTATTTTCTGCAGTAGCCTACCATGGGGGACCTTATCAAACGCCTTACTAAAATCCATATATACCACATCTACCGCTTTCCCCTCATCTACCTCCTTAGTCACCTTCTCAAAGAATTCAATAAGGTTTGTGAGGCACGACCTGCCCTTCACAAAACCATGCTGACTATCCTTGATCACATCATTCTTATCCAGATGTGCATAAATCCTATCCCTTACAATTCTCTCTAAGACTTTGCCCACAACAGAAGTGAGACTCACTGGCCTATAGTTACTAGGATTATCCCTACTCCCCTTCTTGAACAAGGGAACCACGTTTGCTAGCCTCCAGTCCTCTGGCACTACTCCTGTCGACAAAGAGGACACAAAAATCAAGGCCAATGGCTCTGCAATCTCCTCCCTTGCTTCCCAGAGAATCCTAGGATAAATGCCATCAGGCCCAGGGGACTTATCTATTTTCACCCTTGCCAGAATTTCCAACACCTCTTCTCTACATATCTCAAAGCCATCCATTCTACTTATTCGTGCCTCAGTATTCATATCGACAACAATGTCCTGTTCCTGAGTGAATACTGACGAAAAGTATTCATTCAGCGCCTCCCCAATCTCTTCAGCCTCCACACGCAACTTCCCATTACTATCCTTGATTGGACCTATTCCTTCCCTAGTCATTCTTTTATTCCTAACATACCTATAGAAAGCCTTAGGGTTTTCCCTAATCCTACCAACTAAGGACCTTTCATGTCCCCTCCTTGCTGCTCTTAGCTCTCTCTTCAGGTCCTTCCGGGCTACCTTATAACTCTCAATTGCCCCTATTGAACCTTCACGCCTCATCTTTACAAAGGCCGCCCTCTTCCATTTAACAAGGGATTCCAACTCCTTATTAAACCACGGCTCCCTCACATGACCCTTTCCTCCCTGCCTGATAGGTACGTACTTATCAAGGACACTCAATAGTTGCTCCTTGAACAAGTTCCACATATCAATTACGCTCTTGCCTTGGAATCTACTTTTCCAATCCACACATCCTAAGTCATGCCTCAACGCATCATAATTTCCTTGCCCCCAGCTATAACTCTTGCCCTGTAGTACACACTTATCCCTCTCCATCACTAGAGTAAAAATCAACGAATTGTGGTCACTGTCCCCAAAGTGCTCACCTACCTCTAGTTCTAATACCTGGCCTGGTTCGTTACCCAGAACCAAATCCAGTATGGCCTCACCTCTTGTTGGCTTATCTACATATTGTGTCAGGAAACTCTCCTGCACACATTGCACAAACACTGACCCATCTAACGAACTTGAGCTATAGCTTTCCCAATCAATATCAGGAAAGTTAAAGTCTCCCATAACAATCACCCTATTACTGTCACTCTTCTCCTGAATCATCTTCGCAATCCTTTCTTCAACGATTCTAGGACTATTAGGAGGCCTGTAAAAGACTCCAAACAGGGTGACCTCACCTCTCCTATTCCTAACCTCAACCCAAACTACCTCAGATGGCAAATCTTCGTCCATCTTCCTTTCCACCGCTGTAATACTATCTTTGACAAGCAAAGCCAAACCCCCCCCTCTTTTGCCCCCACCTCTGACCCTACTAAAACATTTAAACCCTGGAACCTGCAACAGCCAATCCTGTCCCTGATCTAGCCATGTCTCCGTAATAGCCACAACATCGAAGTCCCAGGTACCAACCCACGCTGCGAGTTCACCTACCTTATTTCGTATACTTCTGGCATTGAAGTATACACACTTCAAGCCACTCTGTTTACAGGCACCCTCCTTTAAGATTGATGCCATATTCCTAACCTCCCTACACTCCAGGTCCTGCACCCTAAAGCTACAGTCTGGGTTCCCATGCCCCTGCAGAGTTAGTTTAACCCCCCCCCCAAGAGCACTAGCAAACCTCCCCCCAAGGATACTGGTGCCCCTCAGGTTCAGGTGCAGACCATCCTGTTTATAGAGGTCCCACCTTCCCCAGAAAGAACCCCAGTTATCCAAGTACCGAAATCCCTCCCTCCTGCACCATCATTGAAACATAACTCATTTCCCTTGTTTATACTTAAAAGTACACAAAGCCAGCCATACTGCACAGCATGGTGGCTCAGTGGTTAGCACAGCTGCTTCACAGCACCAGGGACTTAGATTCAATTCCAGCCTCAGGTTACATTCTCCCTATATCTGCATTGGTACTCTCTAGGTGCTCCAGTTTCCTCCCACAGTCCAAAGATGTGCAGGTTAGATGGATTGGCCATGGGAAATGCAGGATTAGAGGGATCGAGTGGCTGTGTAGGATGCACTTTGGAAGGTTGGTGTGGACTTTCTTTTTTGTTTCAGCAACAGGAAGAGTGGGAGCGTGAACAGGAAGGTGAACCACTGGTTTAAAAACTTACCTCCTGAATAGGTGGAGTGCACACTGAGCAGGAGCAGACTCAAGACAGCTGATTAAGTGAAGTACTGTAATATATTTGGGTTGTTGCGTTACCTGAAACACTACTTAGGCAGTGTCTCCAACCCATCCTTCTCCCCTAACCAAAAACCAAGGTTCTGTGTGCCGGATTGGTCAGGTAACCAGTTTTTAAAAATTCTTCATTTTTCTGCAGTCTCTTTGGGAATTTAGAATAGTGGGAATGGAGGTTAGGGCAGTTGAATGTTCCTCCTGCAGAATGTGGGAGGTAAGGGTCACCACTAGTGTCCCTACTGACTGCATCTGTTGGAAGTGCACCCAACTCCAGCTCCTCGTAAACTAGGTTAGGAACCTGGAGCTGGATGAACTTCAGATCATTCAGAAGGTGGAGGGGTTTATTGAGAGAAGTTACAGGGAAGTAATCACACCTCAGGTACAAGAAAAAGGCAGATGGGTTATCATCAGGGAACAGAGAAGGGAACCAGCAAGCAGTGCAGGGATTCCCTGTGGCTGTGCCCCTCAATAACAATTATACTGTTTTGGATACTGTTGGGGGAATGACTTATCAGGGTAAGCAATGGGGTACAGGTTTCTGGCATAGAGTCTGTCCCTGTTGCTCAGAAGGGAAGGGGGGAGATGAGCAGAGCATTCATCACTGAGGACTCCATTGTTAGGGGGAGAGATAGGAGGTTTGAGAAGATTTGTAGTTCAGGTTGAGGTTCTGGATGTAGGTTTGCTCACTAGGCTGGAATGTTCATTTTCAGATGTTTCACCACCAGACGTGGTATCATCATCAGTGAGTCTCTGGATGAAGCACTGGCGGCATGGCCCACTTTATATTTATGTAACACACCTTGGAAATGACTGCCAGACTACTCAGACCCCTTGGTATCATGGTAGCCCATAAACCCACCAATACACTAAAACAGCACCTAATGAACTTGAAAGACCCTATACAGACAACAAGCAAAACTAATGTCATTTACAAAATACCTTGCAAGAACTGTTAACAAACGTTGGACAACTACATTGGACAAACAGGCAGAAGACTAGCTGCCAGGATACATGGACATCAACTAGCCACAAAACGACATGACTCTCTCTCACTAGTATCCTTACATACAGATGAGGAAGGACACCACTTCGACTGAGACAGCACATCCATCCTAGGACAAGCCAAACAAAGACATGCACGAGAATTCCTAGAAGCATGGCATTCCAAACAGAACTCTATCAACAAACACATTGACTTGGATCTCAATTAGCACCCCCTGAGAAAAAGAACAGGAAATGACATCAGCCACAGGAAATAACATCACCAACCCAAGGAAACCTAAATACATAACTTTCCAGCTCAGCAAGCAAACCTACATCCAGAGAAAGGAGGTTTTTTGGGAACGAGAGAATCTCATAGTTAGTGTGTTGCTTCTCAGGTGCCAGGATTTGTGATGTCTCTGACCATGCTTTTGGGATCCTTGAGGGGGAGGGGAGGGGGAACAGCCCCAAGTCGTGGTCCACATATGCACTAAGGACATAAGTAGGAAAAAGGGTGGGGATTTAAGGCAGAATTTCAGAGAGCTAGGGTGGAAGCTTAGTGGTAGAACAAACAAAGTTGCTATCTCTGGTTTGTTGCCCATGTCACATGCTAGCGAGGTGAGGAGTAGGGAGAGAGAGGAGTTGAACACATGGCTACAGGGATAGTGCAGGAGGGAGGGTTTTGGATACTTGGATAATTGAGGCTCATTCTGGTGTAGGTGGGACCTCTAGAAGCAGGATGATCTACACCTCAACCAGAGGGGTACCAACACCCAAGGAGGGAGTGTTTGCTAATGCTCTTCAGGAGGGTTTAAACTAATTCAGCAGGGGGATGGGATCCTGAATTGTAGCTCCAGTGTACAGGAGGTTGAGTGCAGTTAGGTCAGAAATAAGGTTTCAAGGTCACAAGAGTTCAGGACAAGCAGGAAGGTGGTTTGAAGTGTCTACTTCAACACTAGGAGAATCCAGAATAAGGTGAGTGAACATGCAGCATGGTTTGGTACCTGGGACGGTGATACTGTGGCCATTTCAGAGACATGGATAAAGCAGGGACAGGAATGGTTGTTGCAGGTTCTGGGATTTAGATGTTTCAGTAACAACAGAGAAGATGGTAAAAGAGGGGGAGGTGTGGCATTGTTAGTCAAGGATAGTATTATGGTGGCAGAAAGGACCTTTGAGGACTCGACTACTGAGGTAGTATGGGTTGCAGTTAGAAACAGAAAGGAGAGGTTACCCTGTTGGGAGTTTTCTACAGACCTCCGAATAGTTCCAGAGATGTAGAGGAAAAGACAGCAAAGAAGATTCTGGATAGGAGCGAGAGTAACAGGGTAGTTATTATGGGGAACTTTAACTTTCCAAATATTGACTGGGAATACTATAGTTCAAGTACTTTAGATGGGTCAGTTTTTGTCCAAAGTGTGCAGGAGGACTTCTGACACAGTAGGTAGACAGGCCAACAAGGGGTGAGGCCACTTTGGATTTGGTACTGGGTAATGAACCAGGACAGGTGTTAGATTTGGAGGTAGGTGAGCACTTTGGTGATAGTGACCATAATTCAGTTACGTTTACTTTAGCGATGGAAAGGGTTGGGTATATAAGGCAGCACAAGAGTTATTGCTGGGGGAAAGGCAATTATGATGTGATTAGGCAAGATTTAGGATGGGGAAGGAAATGGCAGGGGATGAGCACAATTGAAACATGGAGTTTGTTCAAGGAACAGCTACTACCTGTCCTTGATCAGCATGTACCTGTCAGGCAGGAAGGAAGTGGTCAATCGAGAAAGCTGTGGTTTACTAAAGAAGTTGAATCTCTTGTCAAGAGAAAGAAGAAGGCTCAGTTGAGACATGAAGGCTCAGTTAGGGCGCTTGAGAGTTATAAGTTAGCCAAGGAGAACCTAAAGAGAGAGCTAACAAGAGCCAGGAGGGGACATGAGAGGTCATTGGCAGATAGTATCAAGGAAAACCCTAAGGTTTTCTATAGGTATATCAGAAATAAAAGGATGACTAGAGAAAGTTTATAGCCAATCAAGGATAGTTGTGGAAAGTTGTGCGTGGAGTCAGGGGAAATAGGGGAAGCGCAAAATGAATATTTTTTGTCAGTATTCACAATAGAAAAAGACAATGTTATCAAGGAGAATACTGAGATACAGGTTACCAGACTAGATGGGATTGAGGAACACATGGAGAGGGTGTTAGCAATTCTGGAAAGTATGAAAATAGATAAGTTCCCTGGGTTGGATGGGATTTATCCTAGGATTCTCTGGGAAGCCAGGGAAGTGATTGCAGAGCCTTTAACTTTGATCTTTATGTCGTCATTGTCTACAGCAATTGTGCCAGAAGACTGGAGGATAGCAAATGTTGTCCCCTTGCTCAAGATGGGATTAGAGACAACCCTAGTAATTATAGACCAGTGAGCCTCACTTTGGTTGTGGGTAAACTGTTGGAAAAGGTTACAGGAGATAGGATTTATAATCATCTAGAGAGGAATAAGTTGATTAAGGATAATGAAAACAGTTTTGTGAAGAGTCGGTCATGTCTCACAAACCTTATTAAGTTCTTTGAGGTGGTGACCAAACAGGCAGATGAGGGTAAAGCGATTGATGTGGTGGATATGGATTTCATGAAGGTGTTTATTAAGGTTCCCCATGGTAGGCTATTGCAGAAAATATGGAAGCATGGGATTGAGGGTGATTTAGCAGTTTGGATCTGAGATTGGCTAGCTGAAAGAAGACAGAGGGTGGTGGTTGATGGGAAATGTTCATCCTGGAGTTCAGTTACTAGTAGGGTACTGCATGGATCTGTTTTGGGTCACTGCTGTTTGTCATTTTTATAAATGACCTAGCTCAGGGTGTAGAGAATGGGTTAGTAAATTTGCGGATGACACTAAGGTCTGTAGAGTTGTGGGTAGTGCTAAAGGATGTAGCAGGTTACAGAGGGACACAGATAAGCTGTAGAGCTGGGCTGAGAGGTGGCAAATGAAGTTTAATGAAGAAGAGTGTGAGATTATTCACTTTGAAATGAGCAACAGGAATAAAGAGCACTGGGCTAATGGTAAGATTCTTGGTAGTGTAGATGAGTAAAGAGATCTCGGTGTCTGTGTACATAGATCCATGTAAGTTGCCACCCAGGTTGATAGGGCTGTTAAGAAGGCACACAGTGTGTTATGGACTGGGCCATAACACACACACTCTCCTTTCTCTGTATATACCTTTTGATATAACTGTTTTAAATTCTCACCTTTCTTCTGTAACTCAATAAGTTTAGAAAAGCTAAAGGTACTTGTATGTTTACCTAGATGCTCCTGCTTTGTCCCACTTACCTGATCAAAAAACGTCTCGCATAAAGCTATGTCAGCTTCCTTATCTGTGCCTTTTGAACTCTCTTGCTTCAACTTGTTCCTCTGTGATCTTGTGACCACACAATCAGGGACAATTCTTGGATAAAGATCCTTCATTTCTTCAGTTGCCTGCGTCTCCACCGGCTTTTCAACTAGAGTAGGCAGCACACCTACCAATGAATGAGCTATATCATTTGCAAGGTAAATTTGCATTCCTGGAGCTCAGAGTTTGTCCAGTACTCCTACCACAATTCTCCACTCTTCTCTGGACTCTCTAGCCTCACTTTACATAATCAAGCACTTTTTGTCTCACCATGGATTCCTGTTACCAGTACCTTTTCTGGCAATAGTCCTTCAGGAGTACATATCTCCTCATCCTTCAGCATTACAGGCTGAGAGGATCCTGAATCCCTTAATATTGTAACCTCGTTCCCTGCTACTCCTGGCCCATGTGAATAAACTTTACCCTCGCATGTATATTTTTAAGCAGATCTGGCACTTCCTCCTTAATCAACCTCTGATCATCTTGTACACTCTGAGGCAGTTGTCTAACTTCCCTTGTGCTTTTTGTTACTAGTCCAACAAAACTTCCAGGCTTGTTCGGTTTTCCTACATCTGGCTTTGAAGGGATCAAAACTCTGGTGTGGCTGCACTTGGAGTATTGCGTACAGTTTTGGTCACCGCATTATTGGAAGGATGTGGAAGCTTTGGAAAGGTTTCAGAGGAGATTTACTAGGATGTGCCTGGTATGGAGGGAAGGTCTTATGAGGAAAGGCTGAGGGACTTGAGGCTGTTTTTGTTATAGAAAAGAAGGTTGAGAGGTGACTTAACTGAGACATACAAGGTGATCAGAGGGTTAGATAGGGTGGACAGTGAGAGCAGTTTTCCTCAGGTGGTGATGGCTAGCACAAGGGGGCATAGCTTTAAATTGAGGGATGATAGATATAGGACAGATGTCAGAGGCAGTTTCTTTACTCAGAGAGTAGTAGGGGCACTGCCTGCAACAGTAGTAGACTCAGCAACTTTAAGGGCATTTAAATAGACATTGGATAAATATATGGATTATAATGGTAATGTATAGGATAGATGGGCTTCAGATTGGCTTCACAGGTCAGCGCAACATCAAGGGCCAAAAGGCCTGTACTGTGCTGGAATGCTCAATGTTCTAAGATTTGATGGGCTGAATGGCCTGCAGCCATGCTCTATGGATTTTGTGAAGCTCAGAAACAAATACCTGAAACGTCGATTCTCCTGCTTCTTGGATGCTGCCTGACCTGCTGCGCTTTTCCAGCAACACATTTTTCAGCTCTGAGAAGAAAAGCCAAACTAGAATCACAGGTGCTGCCAGATCATTGATTTCTTCAAACACTTACTGTCTTTGTTTCACTTTTTCAGTATCGACAGGACTTTGCTTTCAATCAATACCATAGTTTGTACTAAATTACCTGGTTTCATACCTTTACAGAGGTTTTCAATATGTATACTGTCAGAGGCAGGTTTTTGGCAGTGTTGTTCCAATTATTTCATGATATTTTCATATAGTACTTAAGTTCAACATTGAAATGAATTTAAATTCCTCAAAACCTAATTCTCTGGGTCAAAGTTAATACCAATGAGGTGACAAAGAGGCTCAGAGGTGATACTTTACTTTTGAGGACACAATAAGGAAGAACAGTAAATACTAGTGAACTTTTTAAATATCAACCTGTTCAGAGACGGTATTACACATCTCTGGAGCAAGTGAGACTTGAGCCCAGACTTCTTGGCTCAGAGATAGGGTCACTACCACTGCACCACAAGAGTCCAATGCTAGTAATAACAATAGATGCCAAAAACAGCAGTGATTGCATCTTGTGCAGTCATTGAGGAAAATACAAAGGAGAATGTTCTCTTTACTAACTGTTGACATCTCATCAGTGACACTGTTCTCAAAACTCACCCTGAATTTCCAGGTTGTATTTTACTTGCAGGATCCAGCAGTTAACAGCACACAGAGTTTTGTCGCAGTAATTAAATCTTTGAATGCATTTAAATAGATTTATTTAGTATTGTCACTTGTACCTAGGCACAGTGAAAGTGGATAGTGTCACCACATTCCAGCACCATCTTGGTTTACAAAATAAATTACAGAATAAATTGTATAAATGGTAAAAAAACTGAATAAATTAATACCAAATTAATATTACTGAGGCTGAAACAGCTTTAAAAGTTCATCTTACTCTATCCATAGACTTCATCCCCTCTGCCCTTCCAGTCACTGCTATCTAACATTGTCCCGGGTTCCTGAAAATGTACTCCATTCCCATTGGCACCATCGCTTCCATGTCTGGAGACACTCACCAATCTGAACTCCTATAGCCTCCCCTGACTCTAGATATTGACCGATGGGATCCTGGCTTGTCTTCTGATGCTGCCAGTCAAGATGGAGATACACAGGTAGATGATCAGAGCAGCTGCCCTTATGGCAGAGAGAGAACATTACCTCCAGGATGGAGATAGTGGGGGATTCAGTGATAAATATCAAGGGGTGACAATCATCCTGTTGGAGATAGTCATTGCCTAGCCTTTGCGTGGTGTGAATATCACTTGTCAGCCCAAGCCTAGATATTGTCCAGATCTTGCTGCATTTGAACATGGACTACTTCAGTACCTGAGGAGTTGCGAATGGTGTTGAACATTGTGCACTCATTGGCGAACATCCTTACTTCTGACCTGAATACTGTGTGCCTTTTGGTCTCCTCATTTAAGAAAGGACTTTAATGCGTTAGAAGCATTCTGACATTTACTTGACTCATTCCTGGGATGGGCAGACTTCTTATGAGCAATGGTTGCACAGGTTTGCCCTCTATCAATAAGGGTTTAAAAGAATGAGGAATGATTTTATTGAAACACATACTGACTCCTCCTCCTGAGGAGTTTTGACAGGACGAATGCTGGAGGGATGTTTCCCCTGTAGGAGAGACTACAACTAAGGTCACAGGTTAAAAATAAGGGATCTTCAATTTAAAATTGAGGTAAAAAGAACTTGCTCACTCAGAGAATTGTTAAGTCTTTAGCTCTCTCTTCCACAGAAAGCGGTGGACATGGGGTAACTAACTAATAGGGACAGTCAAAAGGTATGAGCCAGGTGGAAATGTGGAGCAATTGAATCAGCCGTGACCTTATTTCATGGCAGAGAAGTCATGTGGGGCAGAACGGCCTACTCCTGCTATCAGTTTGTATATTTATAGTATTATTACTAACCTTTAATTGATGGCATTCAAATTAATTCTCTTTGTCAGGTTAACCTCATGGTTCCAATTGTTTGCCATTTAGAGGATCGTTCGTAACATTAGCAACATTGCCCCCTTGAGGAAATGACATGAATTAGAACTTATCCTTTTCATAAGAACATTAAAAACAGAATTTGATAATGTTCCACACTGGAGATTACAGGGCATGGGACTAGGGGACATACTGGCACGGATTGAGATTTGATTAATAGACAAAAAACAGAGCATAGGGATAAACGTATCATTCTCAGATGGCAACATGTTATTAGTGAGGTACCACAAATGTTATTACTGGGTCTACAACGTCTTATAATCTGTACAAATGATTTGGATGTGAGAACCAATTGCCATATTGCCAAGTTTGCTGATGACACCAAACTGTGCTGGAATGGGCTTGACAAAGTATAATATGAAGTTATTTAGTTTAATAGAAAAGCAATAGAAAGCTCAAATCGAGAGAGTTTGGGAGGTGTCCATGTCAAAAGGAATCTTGTCCCTGTTAATTAGTCACTTGAATTTAGAATGCAGGTGTATCCATGAATTAGAAAGGCTAATGATATATTGGCCTTCATCACAAGAGGATTTGAATACAGGAGTCAAGATGTCTTGCTGCAGTTGTATGGAGCTTTGGTGAGACCTCGCACAGACTTTTATGTACAGTTTTAGTCTCTTTACTTATGGAGATATGTACTTACTATGGATGCTGACCAGATTAATCCCTGAAGGCAGGATTATCCTATGAGAATGGATTAGGACTGGGCCTGCATTCTCGAGAGTTTTGAAGAATGAGATGTGATCTCATTGAAGCATATACAATTCTTTCAGGGTGTGACAGGATGTTTCCCCAGGCTTGTAACTCCAGGTCATTTAGGACTGTGAAGACAGGCAATTTCCTTACGGAGAGGTGGTGAATATTTGAAAATCTCCACCCCAGAGGGTGGTGGAAGCTCAATGATTCAGGAGGTTCAAGACAGAAATTGATAGTTTCTAGAAACTAACAACAAGATATATGGAGATAATGTGGGGAAATGGCATTGAGTTAGAAAATCAATAATGGTGAAGCAGATCTGATGGGATGAATGGCCTACTCCTGTTCCTATGTTGATTTCGAAGTGATTCACCCTTCTCAATTTACAAGCACATAAAAATGTGTTTTGGTGAATATGAAAAATACACACATTAATCTCATTCATTCACCATTTGAAAGCCTACTTTAATTTATCCAAATAGGTTGAAATGATACATTTGCCATTTCTGGGACACAAAGTATCAAGAAATTGAAATGGAGCATAAAACCAGTTACCCAGCAATTTGAAAGCAAGCAATGACAACATCCCTTATAATAAAATGAAATAACTCCCCTCAACTCAGTTGATGTTCATTTTTTTTCTCAGCAAGTCTGAGTTCGAACGGACATCATGGAATGAAGGCCATTCAGTCCTACTGGTCGATACTGGTGATGAGGCTCTGATTGAGCCCCTTCCTTACCCACATCCTTTCTCTTGCATGCAGTTTTTCTTAACTTCTCTTTAAACTACACCTTGTGACCACAGGTTCCACATTCTCATCAATTTCTGGGTAAAAAGATTACTGCTGATTTATTGGTGACTCATTAATGATTGCATCTTGGTCTTTAGTTTATAATATCTCCACAAGTTGAAACGGCATCTTTGCGAGTATCCTATTACAACCTCACATAATCTCCATC
The DNA here is from genome assembly GCF_047496795.1 of Chiloscyllium punctatum. Taxonomy (NCBI): domain Eukaryota; kingdom Metazoa; phylum Chordata; class Chondrichthyes; order Orectolobiformes; family Hemiscylliidae; genus Chiloscyllium; species Chiloscyllium punctatum. Next base: position 904,628 of record NC_092765.1, on the reverse strand, counting down.
AGGTTACTGGTGAGCCCTTTGCTTTCCAAGTAGATCAATGAGTAAATGTTCGTTCACAATTTAAATCGTGTGGAATGCTCTTTATATATGAATGATGCAGTCCTGTCTATATCATTGGGTCAGGTCAGTCATTCTGAGAAAGTCAATACTCAATGTGCTTTAGTCCATCTCCCCATTGACTGTTTCAAAACTATTTTTGTAATTCTGCCCTGAAAGCTTGATCCAATATAAAGAGATTTCATTTTAAAAATATATAAGTTGTTGAGGAATGATCTCAGCGGAAAAATCCAACCTAGAGCTTTTATTTGCCTGGGCTTCAGCGTTTCAGTTATGAAGAGAGATTGGACACACTGGGATTGTTTTCCTTGGAACAGAACAGATGAGGGCAGATATGATTGAGATGTTTAAAAAATCATGTGGCGTGTAGACAGGAAGAAACTTTTTCCCTTGATGTAGGGATCACAATCGTGGCATGGATTTAAAGGAAGGAGTAGGAAGGTTAGAGCAGAGGGAAGCTTTTTCACCCAGAGGGTGGTGGGAATCAGGAATTCATTGCTTGTCAGAGTGGTAGACACAGAAACCCTCAGAATATTGAAGAATGTGCACTTGCAATGCCAAGGTACACAAGATTAAGATTGTCAGGAATAAAAGAATGACTAGGGTAGGAATAGGTCCAGCGCAGCAGGTCAGGCAGCATCCAAGGAACAGGAGAATTGACGTTTTGGGCATAAGTCCTTCTTCAGGATTCCTGAAGAAGGGCTTATGCCCGAAACGTCAATTCTCCTGCTCCTTGGATGCTGCCTGACCTGCTGCGCTTTTCCAGCAACACACTTTCAGCTCTGATCTCCAGAATCTGATGTCCTCACTTTCTCCTCCTAGGAATAGGTCCAGTCAAGGATAGTAGTGGGAAGTTGCGTGTGGAGGCTGAAGAGATTGGGGAGACACTGAATGAATACTTTTTGTCAGTATTCACTCAGGAACAGGACATTGTTGCCGATGTGAATATTGAGTCACAATTAATTCGAATGGACGGCTTTGAAGTATGTAGGGAAGAGGTGTTGGAAATTCTGGAAAGGGTGAAAATAGATAAGTCCCCTGGGCCTGATGGCATTTATCCTAGGATTCTCTGGGAAGCAAGGGAGGAGATTGCAAAGCCCTTGGCTTTGATTTTTATGTCCTTGTTGTCTACAGGAATAGTGGCAGAAGACTGGAGGATAGCAAATGTGGTTCCCTTGTTCAAGAAGGGGAGTAGGGATAACCCTAGTAACTATAGGCTGGTGAGTCTCACTTCTGTTGTGGGCAAAATCTGAGAGAGAATTGTAAGGGATAGGATTTATGAACATCTGGATAGGAATAATGTGATCAAGGATAGTCAGCATGGTTTTGTGAAGGGCAGATCGTGCCTCACAAACCTTATTGAATTCTTTGAGAAGGTGACTAAGGAGGTGGACGAGGGTAAAGCGGTAGATGTGGTGTATATGGGTTTTAGTAAGGCATTTGATAAGGTTCCCCATGGAAGGCTACTGTAGAAAATACGGAGGTATGACATTGAGGGTGAGTTGGAGGTTTAGATTAGGAATTGGCTGGCTGGAAGAAGACAGAGGGTAGCATTCATAACAAAGCCGATGAACTAATGGCACAGATAATAGTGAATGATTATGATGTAGTAGGCATCACAGAGACTTGGTTACAGGGGGGTCAGGACTGGCAGTTAAACCTCCATGGTTTTTCAACTTATCGAAAAGACAGAGAGGTGGGCAGAGGGGGTGGGGTTGCCTTGTTAGTTAAGAACAAAATTAAATCTATGGTATTGAATGACATAGCGTCGGATGATGTGGAGTCTGTGTGGGTGGAATTGAGGAACCACAAAGGCAAAAAAACCATAATTGGAGTTGTGTACAGACCTCCTAACAGTGGTCAGGACCAGGGACGCAACATGTACCGGGAAATAGAGAAGGCATGTCAGAAAGGCAAGGTTACATTGATCATGGGTGACTTCAATATGCAGGTGGACTGGGTAAATAATGTTGCTAGTGGATCTAAAGAAAGGGAATTCATGGAATGCTTACAGGATGGCTTTTTGGAACAGCTTGTCATGGAGCCCACAAGAGAGCAGGCTATTCTGGACCTAGTGCTTTGCAATGAACCAGACTCTATAAAAGATCTTAAAGTAAGGGAACCCTTAGGAAGTAGCGACCATAATATGGTAGAGTTCAGTCTGGAGTTTGAAAGGGAGAAGGCAAAATCTGATGTAATGGTGTTACAGTTGAATAAAGGTAATTATGAAGGCATGAGAGAGGAACTGACTAAAATAGACTGGAAGCAGAGGCTAACCGGTAAGACACTAGAGCAAAAATGGCAGGAGTTTGTAGGTATAATTGAGGACACTGTACAGAGGTTCATTCCCAAGAAAAGAAAGATTAACCGGGGAGGGATTAGATAACCTTGGCTGACAAAGGAAGTCAGGAAATGTATTAAAGAAAAAGAGAGATCCTATAAAGTGGCTAAGAACAGTGGGAAATCAGAAGATTGGGAAGGATACAAAAGCAAACAGAGGATAACAAAGAGTGTAATAAGAAATGAGAGGATCAAATATGAAGGTAGGCTAGCCAGTAATATTAGAAATAATAGTAAAAGTTTCTTTCAGTACATAAGAAACAAACGACAGGCAAAAGTAGACATTGGGCCACTTCAAACTGATGCAGGGAGCCTAGTGATGGGAGATAAGGAAATAGCAGGAGAACTTAACAAGTACTTTGCGTCAGTTTTCACAGTGGAAGACATGAGTAATATCCCAAAAATTAAAGGGTGTCACGGGGCTGAGTTGAGTATGGTTGCCATTACGAAAGAGATAGTGCTAGAAAAGTTAAAAAGTCTTAAAATTGATAAATCTCCTGGCCCCGATGGGATACACCCTAGAGTTCTGAGAGAGGTTGCTGAGGAAATAGCAGAGGCATTGGTTGAGATCTTTCAAGAGTCACTGGAGTCAGGAAAGGTCCCGGACGATTGGAAGATGGCTGTAGTAACCCCCTTGTTCAAGAAAGGATCAAGGCAAAAGATGGAAAATTATAGGCCAATCAGCTTAACCTCGGTTGTTGGTAAAATTCTAGAATCCATCATTAAGGATGAGGTTTCTAAATTCATGGAAGAGCAGAGTCTGATTAGAACAAGTCAACATGGATTTAGTAAAGGGAGGTCATGCCTGACAAACCTGTTGGAATTTTTTGAAGAGGTAACAAGTAGGTTAGACCAGGGAAACCCAGTGGATGTGGTCTATCTAGACTTTCAAAAGGCCTTTGATAAGGTGCCACACGGGAGGCTGCTGAGCAAGGTGAGGGCCCATGGTGTTCGAGGTGAGCTGCTGGGATGGATTGAGGATTGGCTGTCTAACAGAAGGCAGAGAGTTGGGATAAAAGGTTCTTTTTCAGAATGGCAGCCGGTGACGAGCGGTGTCCCGCAGGGTTCGGTGCTGGGGCCACAGCTGTTCACATTATATATTAATGATTTGGATGAGGGAACCGGGGGCGTTCTAGCGAAGTTTGCCGACGATACGAAGTTAGGTGGACAGGCAGGTAGTACTGAGGAAGTGGGGAGGCTACAGAAGGATCTAGACAGGTTGGGAGAGTGGTCCAGGAAATGGCTGATGGAATTTAACGTGAGCAAGTACGAGGTCTTGCACTTTGGCAAAAAGAATAAAAGCATGGACTACTTTCTAAATGGTGAGAAAATTAATAAAGCCAAAGCACAAAGGGATCTGGGAGTGCTAGTCGAGGATTCTCTCAAGGTAAACATGCAGGTTGAGTCCGTGATTAAGAAAGTGAATGCAATGTTGTCTCTTATCTCAAGAGGGTTGGAATATAAAAGCAGAGATGTACGACTAAGACTTTATAAAGCTCTGGTTAGGCCCCATTTGGAGTACTGTGTCCAGTTTTGGTCCACACACCTCAGGAAGGACATACTGGCACTGGAACGTGTCCAGCGGAGATTCACACGGATGATCCCTGGAATGACAGGTCTAGCATATGAGGAACGGCTGAGGATACTGGGATTGTATTCGTTGGAGTTTAGAAGATTAAGGGGAGATCTAATAGAGACGTACAAAATAATACATGGCTTTGAAAAGGTGGATGCTAGGAAATTGTTTCTGTTAGGCGAGGAGACTAGGACCCGTGGACACAGCCTTAGAATTAGAGGGGGTCATTTCAGAACGGAAATGCGGAGACATTTCTTCAGCCAGAGAGTGGTGGGCCTGTGGAATTCATTGCCACGGAGTGCAGTGGAAGCCGGGACGCTAAATGTCTTCAAGGCCGAGATTGATAGGTTCTTGTTGTCTAGAGGAATTAAGGGCTATGGGGAGAATGCTGCTAAGTGGAGCTGAAATGCGCATCAGCCATGATTGAATGGCGGAGTGGACTCGATGGGCCGAATGGCCTTACTTCCACTCCTATGTCTTATGGTCTTATAATAGTTGATGGTAAAGGTTCATCTTGGAGTGCAGTTACTAGCGGTGTTCTGCAAGGATCTGTTTTGGGACCATTGCTGTTTGTCATTTTTATAAATGACCTGGAGGAGGGGCTAGGAGGTTGGGTGAGTGGGTTTGTGGATGATATGAAAGTTGGTGGAGTTGTTGACAGTGAGGAAGGATGTGTCAGGTTACAGCGGGATATAGATAAGCTGCAGAGCTGGGCAGAAAGGTGGCAAATGGAGTTCAATGTGGATAAGTGTGAGGTGATTCACTTTAGTATGAGTTACAAAAAGATGGGGTACTGGGCTAATGGTCGGATACTTGGTAGTGTGGATGAGCAGAGGGATCTTGGTGTCCATGTAGACAGATCTCTAAAAGTTGCCACCCAGGTAAATAGTGCAGTGAAGAAGGCATATGGCGTACTGGCTTTTATTGGTAGAGGAATTGAGTTCCAGAGTCCTGAGGTCATGTTGCAGTTGTATAAGACTCTGGTGCAGCCGCATCTGGAGTATTGTGTGCAGTTTTGGTCGCCATACTATAGGAAGGATGTGGAGGCACTGGAACGGGTGCAGAGGAGGTTTACCAGGATGTTGCCTGGTATGGTAGGAAGATCGTATGAGGAAAGGCTGAGGCACTTGGGGCTGTTTTCATTGGAGAAAAGAAGGTTTAGGGGTGACTTGATAGAGGTGTACAAGATGATTAGGGGTTTAGATAGGGTTGGCCATGTGGGCAGCACGGTGGCACAGTGGTTAGCACTGCTGCCTCACAGCGCCAGAGACCCGGGTTCAATTCCCGCCTCAGGCGACTGACTGTGTGGAGTTTGCACGTTCTCCCTGTGTCTGCGTGGGTTTCCTCCGGGTGCTCCGGTTTCCTCCCACAGTCCAAAGATGTGCAGGTCAGGTGAATTGGCCATGCTAAATTGCCGTAGTGGTAGGTAAGATATGGGGTATGGGTGGGTTGCGCTTCGGTGGGGCAGTGTGGACTTGTTGGGTCAAAGGGCCTGTTTCCACACTGTAAGTAATCTAATCTAATCTAAAAAAACCTTTCTCCACGTATGGAGTCAGCTATTACGAGGGGGCATAGCTTTAAATTAAGGGGTGGTAGGTATAGGACAGATGTTAGGGGTAGATTCTTTACTCAGTGAGTCGTGAGTTCATGGAATGCTCTGTCAGTAGCAGTGGTGGACTCTCCCTCTTTATGGGCATTTAAACGGGCATTGGATAGGCATATGGAGGATAGTGGGCTAGTGTAGGTTAGGTGGGCTTGGATCGGCGCAACATCGAGGGCCAAAGGACCTGTACTGCCTGTATTTTTCTATGTTCTATGATGGGCCAAGTGCTGGAAAATGGGATTAGAAATAGTTAGGAGGCTGTTTTTAAATCGGCACAGACTCAATGGGTCAAAGGGCCTTTTTCAGTGATGTAGACGCCCATGACTATGACTAGTTATTGCTGAAATAGAAATCATAGCTGTGACCAGCTTTCCATTCCCTTTTCCCAGCAACAAACCATGAAACGATTTTTGATTTTTCTTGATGCATCTTGCAACCAGGCACGTTAAAAGCTCAAATGCTAGATTAGCAAGTCAGAATGCAGGAGCTCAAACCCTAAAACAGGCTGTGAAATTGAATTCTACTGAATTTATAAATTGTGGGCCAGCACTCGAATCAGATGGGAAAGTTTTTGATTGTATTAAAACTTTTCAACTGATTGTTGGGTCTGAAGTTGGGGGGTGGGGGTGCTCACATTGTAAACTTTATTTACAACATTGCTGACTGACCTTTTACATCCGAAACACTTTACAAATTCTGGTTCTGTCTACTCAAGATTCCTTCTAAGTGAGTATCATCTTCAAATCTAGATACTCAGTTCTCTGTTCCTTCATCCCAGGCATGAGTATGATTTTGTGAAAAATGTGACCCCAGGACTGATCTCTGGGAAGAGCTACTTATCACAATCTGTCAATCAGATTGTGATAAGTAGCACTTCATCTTTGTTTTCTGCCTCCTGCTCCCAAACCAATTTCCTCTATAATTGTTGCTAATAATTGACAGTGCATTTCAAACAAGTTCATCAAAAATAAATTATATTATCAGCCTTAAGAGTGACCTCCTCAATAACTCAACCCCAGGTCATTATTTTGTGCCCAAGATAAGGCCTTACTGTCTGTTCTGAGAAGGTTTGTCAGGAAGCAATCACAGTTATGTCATAGATGTGCCTTGTCCATCCTTGGAACTAATAGACAATTCATTAAAAATTCATCAGTTGAGTAATGAATGTAATTTGACCACTATAATCTCAGCTCCTGTTGTAGTGAAGTTGATGGCATGTACAAACAGACAAGAGACCTGGTTGAAAGAGATTCTGCTGAGGGCATGAGCAGCTAAAGGGCTAAATTAAAAAGCAGAACCAAAAAAGGTAATAATCACCAAATACAGATTAGCAAGAACAATAGTAAGCAAGCAACAGCAGATAATTAAGAAGGAAATTCATGACTGTCAGCAAGATATATCCCAGTAAGGAGGGAAGATTCTAAGAGAGGGATATATCAATCACAGTTAACCAAAGAGGTTAAAGGAGAGTATAAAGTTGAAAGAAAAAGCATAAAAGGAGGCAAAGGTCAGTGATAGCTGCAAAGTCTGGGATTAACTCAGAATCCAGCAAAGGACAACTAAAAAGATAATAAGGACAGAGAAAATAAACTATGGTGCAAACCAGGAAGAAACTTAAAAACTGACAATAAGAGCTTCTTTAAAGAAAGCGAGAACTCAAAGTGAGCATGGACCTTTAGAAAACGAATCTGGGGAGATAGTGGAGGAGTTTAACAGATATTTTCGATTAGTCTTTAAGTGCAAGATACTTCCAACATCCCATTTATACTAAAGAATACAGGGGGAGAAATTAAATACCATCGCCATCACTAGAGAAACAATATTAGACAAAATAATGGGGCTAAAGGCAGACAGGTCCCCTGGCCCTTATGGCTTGTATTCTAGGATCCTAAAAGAGGTAGCTGTAGATAGTGGAAGAATTGTTGTAATTTAGCAAAAATTCTTGGATTCTGGAAAAGTATCAGAGGATTGTGACATCCCTATTTAAAAAAAGAATGGGTGGAGAAAAACAGGTAACTATAGGCCTACTCGCCTGACATCTATTGTTGGAAGAGTTTGGAATCAAATATTCAGGAAGTAATAGCAAAACATTTGGAAATTCATTGTTTTATCAAGCAGAGTCAGCATGACTTAATGAAACGGAAATTGTGCCTGACTAAGCTTTTTGAGGTAGTCCCAACTGGAGTGGATAGAGGGAAACCAGTAAATGTGTTGAATTTGGACTTCCAGAAGACATTTGACATTTATCTCACAAAAGGCTAAGTCATAAGAGCCCACAATGTTGGAGATAGTATACTGAAGATAGATGAAGAATTGGCTCATAGACAGGAAACAGCAATTGGGGTTGGAGGTTGGGAAAGAATCAAAATAACTGCAGATGCTGGAAATCAGAAACAAAACCATAAATTGGAGAAACTCAGCAGGCCTGGCATCACCTGTGGAGAGAGAAATAGAATTAATGTTTCGCGTACAATTATCATTCTTCTGAACTGGGGATGAGGGGTTATATATTTCAGGTTACCACTGGGATTCCACAAGAATCAGTGCTGGGCCTATAATTGTTTACAATATATATTAATGACTTGGAGGAAGGACATTAATGTACTGTATCCAGATTTACAGATGACACAAAAATAGGTGGAAAGGCAAGTTGCATGAGGGATGCAGAGAGACATTGATATGTTACGTAAGTGGGCAAAACTTTGGCAAACGGAGTACAATGTGGGAAAATGTGAAGTTGTTCATTTTGGAAGGGAGAACCAATGAAGAGCATTATTTAAATTGAGAAAAACTGCAGAAAGTTGTAACTCAAAGGGACTCTGGGGTGATTTGTACAAAAAACACAAAGCTAGCACACTGATGCAGCAGGCAATGTTGGTTCTTATTTCAAGAGGGTTGGAATATAAGAGCAGGTAAGTCTTACTGCTACTGTGCAAGGTGCTGGTGAGAGATTGCATCTGGTATACTGTGAATTGTTTTGGTCTCTTGATTTAGGGAAAGATATAATTTAATTGGAAGCAGTTCAGAGAAGGTTCACTAGGATGATCCCTAGTATTGGATTAGTGGTGCTGGAAGAGCACAGCAGTTCAGGCAGCATCCAAGGAGCAGCAAAATCGACGTTTTGGGCAAAAGCCCTTCATCAGGAATAAAGGCAGTGAGCCTGAAGCGTGGAGAGATAAGCTAGAGGAGGGTGGGGGTGGGGGTGGGGAGAGAGTAGCATAGAGTACAATGGGTGTGGGGGAGGGGATGAAGGGGATAGGTCAAGGACGAGAGGGTGGAGTGGATAGTTGGAACAGGAGATAGGCAGGTCGGACAAGTCAAGGAGACAGTGCTGACCTGGAAGTTTGAAACTAGGATCAGGTGCCCGAAACATCGATTTCACTGCTCCTTGGATGCTGCCTGAACTGCTGTGCTCTTCCAGCACCACTAATCCAGTATTTGGTTTTCAGCATCTGCAGTTATTGTTTTTACCTGGTTGATTTTGATCCCTAGTATTGTCTTATGAGCAAACGCTAAACAGGTTGGGACCCATTGGAGTTTAGGAAAATGAGGTGATCTCATTGAGATGTCTAGGATTCTTAAGGGGCTTGACAGGGTAAATGCTGAGAGGATGCTTCCCCTCATCGGAAAGTCTAGGACCAGAGACCATAGTCTCAGAATAATTTAAGATGGAGAGGAGGAGGAATTTCTTCTCTTAGAGGGTTGCGTCTTTGGAACTCCTTGCCACAGAGAGCTGTGGGGGCGGAGTCCTTGTTTATTTTTAACACTGAGATAGTTATATTCTTGACCAGTCAGTGACTGGGAAAGTAGGAAAATAGTTCAAAAGTGGATAAGTGGATGTCAGGAATGTTAGATCAGCTATGACCCAATGAATGGTGGAATTAGGCTTGAGGAACCAATTGGACTATTCCTATTTCTCATGGTCTTTCTGAACTCAGGCATCATTTGACCTGGATGCAATCATAATCAATACATATAATTTCTCTAAAAGGTATGTACAATCTGTAATTCTTTTAAGGTTTTAATCAATTATGAAGGCCTAATTGTGATTTTCTTGAATAATAAGACATTCTTGTCTATGTCACCATGTAACCCTTGACCTGGACACAGTACCAACAGGAAAGAAGCAATGTGACTCAAAACAATGAGAGCTAGAAGCAGAAGCTTTGGTATGGAATTGTTTTCTGTTTCACAGAAAAGACAGGAGTTGTTGGGGTAATGTGTGAACTAGCTAAAAAGTTACAAGAATAGCAGAGATGTAAAAGATGGGCATTTTCCCAGAAGTGGTCAAATGGTGAAACTGGGCATTATTTGTTGGTTGGTGGAAAAACAATGTTGGAAAACTAGATTAGCAGAACTGTTATGACCTCAGGGAGGAAGGGTTCATTGATGATGATGACGACAATCATACCCTAGAACTTATCATCTGTCCAGTGGGAATAAAGGGAAATGCATTATGATACTGTACAGTTACACATTGCACGAGTGGTCCGTAACAAATGTTTGCGATTGTCTAAGACTATTGTTGCTGTAGAGAGTATTTAATGTGAAAGTTCCATTTGAATTTAAACTTGCATTTGCCTTTTAAAGCACAGACAATTTCTATTTGTTCTTATTTGTGTTAAAATAAAAGCTACAAAAATTGGAATCTCATATGCTATTTCTTTATTGGGCAAATCATTTAATAAATTTAGTCATTTTGGCTTGCAGGGCCTCACTGGGATCAAAAAGGGTTTTTTTCCTGAGACTGGCCAATATTTAGCAAGAGATTTTCTTCATTCATTTGCAAACACCCAAATGAGACAATAAATGTAATTTTCAAATACATTTTCAGAGTTTCTTTGGTTGTGTATGCATCTATGTAGAAACAAATTTATTTTTTGAATCAAGCGACAATTTCTTCTACTTAATTCAAAAGATGAGCTGACGAGGTCATTAAACAGTTCAGGATGGCATGGCATTTAACTAAAGAGATTTTACTCAGTTCTAATCCTGTACATGGTCAGGACAAACACAGTCCCACTTTTCATCTTAAAATTACTCCAGATAGAAACACAAAAGTGAGACAAGTTGAAAATTCATTTGCTAATTTATTAACAGTAAAGAAATATATATATATATATCATTGCACTAGTAATATTTTCCTAAAAACTTTGAAAATCATAGTTTATACCCTTAAGTGATTAAATTCATATTAATTAAGGCCATAGCCCATGTTAATGACCAACTACGCTGCAATATAAATGTAATGTCAAACATACATTGTGCAGTAAATTCTCATTCCTTTGCATTCACACTGCAGTGAGGATTCAGAAAATTGGCAGTACAGATACACATGTCAGAAGAAGGAATGAAGGAGCTGGGCCACAGGGTCTCTATTTGAATTAAATCATTATGATAACATGGTTATCTACAAAGAGAACAAACATTCAGCTTATTCCTGATCATTTATGCAACAAATAATCAAGATACTTTGAAGTGGTCCAATTAATAGGAGCTTGTGACTTACAGTTCAAAGGGTTCTGAACATTCCAATTATGGCATTCATGACAACCTCCTGTTTAAAAAGATACAATTCCTTTGGTTTGGCTTCATGAATGTCACAACCTCAGGGTTTCCTTTACTGGGCCTTTGGCTGATGGGATACAGCTCACCCTGCTGCTTAAAGCCACCTATGAGGGTTGTCCCTTGAGTTTACAATTTGGTTTTTAATTCATCCATCAGCTCACTCATCCCTTTTTTTTCTGAGAGATTGAATTCAAGATTAAAACTACAATTGCAATTCCTGGCCAGTGCAGAAAGTAAAACAAAGAACAAACAACTTTTAACATTTACATTGTTATATACACCCATGGAACCCTTCCTATGTGCCCGGTTACAGCAGAAAATTGGGAAGCCCCACTAGTACAAAGATTCAAAATTTAGAAACCTGATGAATACTGACTGTTTGTTCATTGTGAAGCAGTGTCATCATTTACTGGCACTTAGGGTGCTGGGAACTTGGGAATTTTTCAGAAGTCAGCAGAACTTCCACAGCCACAGTGTGTTCTGTATCATATGAAGCATGTGGCAAGGTCCTAGGAAGATATCCAGTGAAAAGGGATTGGATTCTTGTGCAAGAAACAAATGGTTCACAATGAATTAACAATTCTGGAAAGCGATACAATATCTTTGAAGAGATTTAATGCAGCATAGATTTAGGATTGTGGAAGTGAGTTTGAACATCTAAGTGCACCCTGAGAAATTGTGGAATTAAACATCAAATAGAGAGCATAGTAATATGGACAAAAAGTAGATATTGTCATTGCCACCCTCATCCTCTGTACCCCAGAACTTCAAATGACCATTTGGCCTGTAAACAGCTTGGGAATAAACACAAATAATTTGGCTTCAGCTATTTGACCCCACTCCATCTGGTTTATAAAATGTACATTTATATTGAAGAACATGATCACAATTTTAAATTAATTTGTGCAAGCCAAATATTGTCTCTTTAGAATATACTTGTTTCCAAAGTGTGCTTTTTAAAGATTTATTTTCAAATAACTAGTGCTTCCAGCAAGTGAGAGGCCTATTTAAGGGCCAATAATAAAAATCAGGTTCTTTGATTATGTCTAGCTCAAAGATAAAAAGTCGGGCTAATTCTAAAATACCTTTAGCATTTCTCTGCAAGAACAATCACCCTCAATGATCAAATAGTTTCACAGACATAGTCATCATTTAATAGAATTGAAACCTGCCAAGTTCAGAATTGTCCCTGTGGCCATATCCATTTAAAATGATCAATCGATTGTTGAATATGACAACTGTTAACAACTTGTACAGAAAAACAATTATATTTCCAGGTGAAATTTGGCAGTGAGTGGATTCTGTTCCATTGAGTGTTAATGTTTAAATAATGATGAATACTGTGTTTCCAAACAGTTCTCTGGTTTTCAATAGCGATTGCAAAGAACACAGTTATGTATCCCACTGGGGTGACAAAGTAGCTGCACATTAATCTAAGATAAGGATATGAATGCCAAATGAAAGGATTTGGATGTGGGACAATCAACAGAATGGTGCCATTATTGCTAAAGGAGGGCTGGTGCAATTTATTTTTCTGAAATCCAACAGGGTAGTTGTTATAAATGCCCACTGAAATTTTGGTTTAATCTTTTATTATTATTAATAGTTATTATTATTAATTTTTCAGTGTATAATATGAGCTGTTCACTTACCAACAGAACTACCAACATCTAGAAAACAAATCATTTTAATCATGCAGCTCTCAGGCAGCACCACAAGCCTCTGCTTTTAGAGGGGATGGTCATCATGAAAATCCAGCAAGTGACCATCCTCAAAATTAAACTCAAAAGATTCAGAAAAGACAAGTCATGACCATGTCCTTAGTTGCCTGTTTTACACTTGTAGATAATGGTATATAGGTGGGTTTCTCTAATAAACAAGTGGAGGAGGGAAACTGCAAACAAGAGAGGAGTGCAATATTTGAAATGTGCAAAAGTTTCCAGCCAGCTCATTTAAAGATTGAATACAAAGCTTCTGTTCCAAAGCTGGCCAATGCATGTTTGTAAAGGGAAAACAGGGAAGTGTAAAGCAACATCTTTGATAAATGTTTTCCCTTCTCCCCTTGGCTCTGAGGAAGAACCCTCCTATACTGAAACAGAGCTCACAAAGGCCAGTGCAGATGTTATAACAGGAGCGTCCTCAAATACTAGCTGCTTCACTTAAATGAAGGTGAACTGAATTAAACATTTCACTCTACAGGAAGACGACTGTTGATGATATTGTATCATTATGTATTCACTCGCTAGAAACAAGATTTAAGAAAAACTTGATTACACAGAAGACACATTAACTGCAGAGTTCACAGAAAGCTTTGGAATGACTAAAAAAAACATTGTCCATTTGTATTTGAATAGATTGAAGGTAATTCAGTGCTCTCATGAGACTACAGAAATAAAATTAGTGCCAACATTTATTTCAACAAAATTTAAATAAACCCTACATCCAGTGAAAATAGAATGTTGTACAAAAAAAAAATCAGTGAAAGTGGAATGACAGTCTCTTCATTAGAGACTGGAGAAATTAGCTTCTTTTATTCATCATATTCATTTACTTGTGATAAGTGTACCAATTTCAAGAATTTAGAGCCCCTGACATTGGTAAGTCCAAATCAATCAATTAAATCTCAAGAATCTGACAATTCAAGGCAATTTTTAAAAAAAAACTTGCACTATATAAATATATGTCAAAGCTCCTTCCTCAGCTACCAGCAATCTAGCCTTGGGTCCAAATCTTCATATTAGCCTTTCTATCATTTCTCAAATACAGAATGCATGAGGTGTTATAATCCAGTGACAATTACAAAGAACCTTCAATTCAGTGACTGTCCTTGAACCAGACCTCAGTTGGCTTCAGAGAATATAGCATCATTACCCAATGAACTGAAGTATTGCAGTGCTCCAATAAGACTGGACTCAGGTTAGGTTGGGAGCTGGAGAATGTGGCATTTTGAAACCTGGAAGCTGCAGCTTTCTGCCATTGGCTCCAGATAATGCCACCTTCTAAGATAAAAGGAAATCAGTGCCCAAAATCAACCCCTGTCTTTGCACACTGAAGAGACTCAGGTTAGAAATCCAACATCACCTTCATAATAACAAAAGAATGAGGGAGGGGACAAAATACCAAAGGATAGGCAACTTGTGAAAGCCACATTATGGCCTGTATGTAGCTGCTGTCATTAGCAGGATAGTGGTATTATAATTTATTTACAATTTCAAAACCACAAGCTGAACCAGAGCAAGTGACTTTTTTAGGGAGATCACTGGAAAGACAGTCTCTGATTTTTGATAGAGGACTTTTTTTGGCTTCAAGTTATTAATAGTCATTCTGCCTTATAAGTTAACAAAAGAGAATAAATTTCTAAGTAATTGCTGGTTTTGATTCACAGATAAAGTAACCCCAAATCCCCTCATTTTATATGATAAGTGTGCTTCCTACTGATTCTTTTTAAAATGTAGTTATTTAGACAGGGAAACATTATATCCTCATTGACAAATTTAAAAAGTCTTAAACCACCTCCTTTAACATGCATCTTGTTGCCATAGAAACCACAGCATTGAGAGTCAGGTGGTGGTGTTGCAATTGCACAATCCAGAATGACTAACAAAAATTATCCTGGCTTGTCTGAGATACCTCTGATCTCGGACTGTAATTAGCACAGCGACACTTTTCTGTCTTCTGCTTTCATGGAATTCAGTTACAGTATGAAATAAAAGGTGCAGCACTCCAGGCAAATGTTTTCTTAGTTTTGCATAAACAAGGCCATTACATTTCAGCAGAAAAGCTTTTCTGAAGAATTGCTCATTTTGGATTGTTTCTGTCTTCCAAGGCAGGGAGATTAACTTTGAGCGCAGTGAACTCTGAGGTTTGACGCCCAAATTCTTCGGTTACTCTTGCAGGGCCAGCTGTCCATTTCCAGCTTCCAGCTTCCCTACATTTAGGAAGAAAAATGTTTTAACTCACAGATGTTTAACTAATGTGGATAAATCTCTCAAACATAACCTTCCATTTCATGCAAAATCATTTGCAATTTAGAGATACAATTTTATGTCAGCCAGGTTTAGAGGAATTTATTGCTGAATTTTTAACTCTTTCCTATTACAGCACAGTCGTTTTAATGAAAATTTTCAAACAGGCCTCTGAACAGGTCAGGATCAAACAGATTTCCTTCATTGCTATCTGACCAAATTACAATCTGTTCATTAGAACAGAGGAATGATGCAGGAGAGGGCTGGGTAATAGACAAAAGGTGAAGGTCAGTGGCAGATATTTAAACAGATATTTCATAACTCTCAATTTATTCCAGTCAAAAAGAAGGACTGTGTGTGAAGGATGAAGCAGTTAACAAAGGCCATCAAAAACTAAAACAAACAAAACGCTGAAAACCAGAGGAGTTTTTTTTGAAGAATCTGAGGCAGATGACTCAAAAGGTTAATAGAAAGGAAGAAAATGAATTCTGAAAGTAAACTGACAAGCAATATAAAAACAGACAGCAAGTGCATCTGCAGGTAAATAAAAAAGAGAATAGTTACATGGGACTCTCGAAGGATGTGACAGGGAATTTATAAAAAGAGGGAAATGGCAGATACTTTAAACCAATATTTTGCATCTGGCTTCAAGGTAGTAGAACATAGAACAGTACAGCACAGAACAGGCCCTTCGGCCCACGATGTTGTGCCAAACATTTGTCCTAGCTTAAGCACCTATCCATGTACCTATCCAATTGCTGCTTAAAAGGTCACCAATGATTCGGACTCTGCCACTCCCACAGGAAGCGCATTCCATGCCCCCACCACTTTCTGGGTAAAGAACCTACCCCTGACATCCCCCCCATACCTTCCACCCTTCACCTTAAATTTATGTCCCCTTGTAACACTCTGTTGTACCCGGGGAAAAAGTCTCTGACTGTCTACTCTCTCTATTCCCCTGATCATCTTATAAACCTCTATCAAGTCACCCCTCATCCTTCACCGTTCCAATGAGAAAAGGCCTAGCACACTCAACCTATCCTTGTACGATCTATTCTCCACTCCAGGCAACATCCTGGTACATCTTCTCTGCACCCTCTGCAAAGCTTCCACATCTTTCCTAAAGTGAGGTGACCAGAACTGCACACAGTACTCCAAATCTGGCCTTACCAAGGTCCTATATAGCTGCAACATCACTTCACGACTCTTGAATTCAATCCCTCTGCTAATGAATGCTAATACAGCATAGGCCTTCTTACAAGCTCTATCCACCTGAGTGGCAACTTTCAAAGATCTATGAACATAGACCCCAAGATCCCTCTGTTCCTCCACCTTACTAAGAACCCTACCATTAACCCTGTATTCCGCATTCTTATTTGTCCTTCCAAAATGGGCAACCTCACACTTGACAGGGTTGAACTCCATCTGCCACTCCTCAGCCCAGCTCTGCATCATATCTAAGTCCCTTTGCAGCCGACAACAGCCCTCCTCACTATCCACAACTCCACCTATCTTCGTATCATGTACAAATTTACTGACCCACCCTTTGACTCCCTCTTCCAAGTCATTAATAAAAATTACAAACAGCAGAGGACCCAGAACTGATCCCTGTGGAACTCCACTTGTAACTGGGCTCCAGGCTGAATATTTACCATCTACCACCACTCTCTGACTTACTATGTTTATGTCTACTATGTTTATAGTAGACACCATAAACATTCCACAGATATCATTTAGATACACAGCCTTAAGTCTGATCAGTTTTAGTCCTATTCACAATATTAGAATCATAGAATTCAGCCCATTGATTCCAAACCGACCCTCCAAAGTGCATTCCAGCCAGACCCTTCCTTCCCTCCACACACACACCCCCCCTCCCCCCCACCCACACCAACCCCCCCAATCCTGTAACACCACATTTCCCATGGCTAATCCACCTAGGCTGCACATCCCTGGACATGATGGGCAATTTAGTATGACCAATCCACCCAATCTGCACATCTTTGGATGGTGGGAGGAAATCGCAGCACCTGGAGGAAATCCACGCAGACTCGGGGAAAATGTGCAAACACTACAATGACAGTCGCCTGAGGCTGAAATGAACTTAAGTCCCTGGCGTTGTGAGCCACTGTGCTGACCCGATGTAGTTGGAATTCTCTATGACTTTTCTGATTCTGCCCTTGTTCTTGTCTCTGCTGTCTCCTAGTTTTGGTAGGTATCCCTCTTCTGGAGGTCCAAGTATACCACATCTGCAGGTTTCCTTTTGATTAACTCCACTTGTTAGAACTTTAAAGACTGGCAAACTTGAGAAATACGTAAATACAATGACTGCAGATGCTGGAAACCAGATTCTGGATTAGTGGTGCTGGAAGAGCACAGCAGTTCAGGCAGCATCCAAGGAGCAGGGAAATCGACGTTTCGGGCAAAAGCCCTTCATCAGGAACAGTTGTATCCCTGATGAAGGGCTTTTGCCCGAAACGTCGATTTCCCTGCTTCTCGGATGCTGCCTGAACAGGTGCTTTTCCAGTACCACTAATGCAGAAATTTAAGAAATACCATTTCCTTTTAACAAAATCATATTGATTCTGTTTGAATGCATTAAGCTTTTCTTAATGACCTGCTATTTCTTCCTTAATAATGGACTGCATCATTTTTCCATTGACATGTTAGATCAACTGGTCTATAGTTTGCTGCTCTTATAGTCTCCCTCATTTCTTGAGCAGGAACATTGTTAAACCTTGCAACCAACCTGGAACCCTCAGAATCCAGCAACTTCAGGAACATTTCAGCTAATGCCTCCTATGTCCCTGCAGTTACTTCCTTTTAAACATTAAAACCTTTTAATTTCCCTCTTCCTTTTTATTAATTCCCCAATCACATCTTCCATGGATCCCATCCACATCTTTTACATACCTGCAGAACCATTTGCTGTTTCATGTAATATTTTTTGTCAGTTTACTTTCAAAATCAATTTTCTCCCTTTTAAATGGTGGGCCATCAGGATTTGGAAAATTATCTGCCATCAGTCCCATTCATTTGTCATATACTTTGTCCTCATGTTACAAGACCTTACCTCCCCTTACCACCTTGTTTATCTGATTTCTTTTTAATGTTGATTGTGTCTATCACCTTGAAGACCAATGCAAAAATATGGTTGAGTAGTTGAAACTAAAGCAGATCAGACATAATCTTATAGAATTGCAGGGCAGGTTTGAGGGGCCAAATGACCTACTCCTGCTCGTATTTCATATATTTTTACATTCTATAATTTTTAAGAAAGTTGTGTGGGAAAGACATTTTTACCCATACCCCTGCAAATACTCGAAGAGAAAGAGACTGAAAGCAGCATTTTTTAAAACCTTGCATTTTCCCTGATGATTTACTCCCCTGTCCCTTTCTAAAAGGGTGGCACGGTGGCTCAGTAGTTAGCACTGCTGCCTCACAGCACCAGGGTCCCAGGTTTGATTCCAGCCTCAGGTAACTGTCTGTGTGGAGTTTGCACATTCTCCCAGTGTCTGTGTGGGTTTCCTCCGGGTGCTCTGGTTTCTTCCCACAGTCCAAAGATGTGCAGGTTAGGTGAATTGACCATGTTAAATTGCCCATAGTGTTAGGTGCATTAGTCAGAGGGAAATGGGTCCGGGTGGGTCACTCTTCAGAGGGTCGGTGTGGACTGGTTGGGCCAAAGGACCTGTTTCCATACTGTAGGGAATCTAATTGAAGCTAATCTAAAAAAATACAGTGAGGCCAAACCTACTCCAAGTTGTGAAAGGCTCCACTCCCATTCAGGAAGGTTTGTATTTCACACTGTCTGCAGAGGCAAGCCTGCTCTGGGAGATGGTGAAGGATTTCAAACTACAGAACTGAGAGGCACCCCACCTCATCCCCACAGTCAGAGAACTCATCTGCCAACATTTACTGGGAACGCCAAGTTAGGAAAAAGAAATCAGTGGAGCTTGCCCATTCCCAGTATGGCAGTGAAATTGGGAATGTCTTAGCGCAGCTCAGCCCCATTTCTTATATATATAAAATCCAGATTTGTATTTCAGGTTAAAATCTTGATCGGATTGGTCCCCTAAACCTAATCGTAAACCCATCCTTTCCCTTTTCTGATGTGAATGAACAATTGTACAACTTCGGCTCTACCACTCTCCCATGAAACGTCAGTACTTGGGCAAATAAGTGAATAATACCTGAGCAGACAGATAATTGTTACAAAGTTTGTAGATTTCTGTAACTACATTACAAACACAAGATTAACTGTAGAAATTTGCTCTTCAATTTCATTACTAACTTTGTGCTGTGGCCAAACAATTCAAACTTCAAATATCTTCTAAATTATTCCAACACCCATTCAGCTATGGCCCAATGTACAGTAACTATCTGATTAATATTCATTTGAGATGTTTTGTATTTGATTGGTCCTGCACCCAAAGTATGCAAGGTTATCTTTATTCTAGGATCTGGTTTGTACCAGTTGTCTTCCTGCTCATCTTTGTAGTTACCTGGTGCTCACCTTCCACCCTACCAACCTTCTCATTAACCAAATCATCAGACGACATTTCCGCCATCTCCAAAAAGACCCCACCACCAGGGATATATTTCCCTCCACCCCTTTCCGCCTTCCGCAAAGACCATTCCCTCCGTGACTACCTGGTTGGGTCCACGCCCCCTTACAACCCACCCTCCCATCCTGGCACTTTCCCCTGCCACTACAGGAATTGCAAAACCTGCGCCCACACCTCCTCCCTCACCTCCATCCAAGGCCCTAAAGGAGCCTTCCGCATCCAAAGTTTTACCTGCACATCCACCAATATCAGCTATTGTATCCATTGCTCCTGATGCGGTCTCCTCTACATTGGGGAGACTGGACGCCTCCTAGCAGAGCGCTTTAGGGAACATCTCCGGGACACCCGCACCAATCAACCACACCGCCCTGTGGCCCAACATTTCAACTCCCCCTCCCACTCTGCCGAGGACATGGAGGTCCTGGGCCTCCTTCACCGCTGCTCCCTCACCACCAGACGCCTGGAGGAAGAACGCCTCATCTTCTGCTTCAGAACACTTCAACCCCAGGGGATCAATGTGGACTTCAACAGTTTCCTCATTTCCCCTTCCCTCACCTCACCCTAGTTCCAAACTTCCAGCTCAGCACTGTCCCCATGACTTGTCCTACCTGCCAATCTTCTTTTCCACCTATCCACTCCACCCTCCTCCTTGACCTATCACCTTCATCCCCTCCCCCACTCTATGCTACTTTCTCCCTGCCCCCACCCTCCTCTATCTTATCTCTCCACCCTTCAGGCTCTCTGCCTCTATTCCTGATGAAGGGCTTTTGCCCGAAACGTCGATTTTACTGCTCCTCGGATGCTGCCTGAACTGCTGTGCTTTTCCAGTACCACTAATCCAGAATCTGGTTTTCAGCATCTGCAGTCATTGTTTTTACCTTTGTAGTTACCTAGTAACGTACACATAGCTAAAATTGCACTAAGAACACAGCTGCATAAACACATTCAGAAAAAATCTCAACTCCGTTTTAAACTATTCTAACATCTGAAAATCTTCTTTTGAAACCATTGTTTTCACCTTCAGAGTTAACTACTCGGATACACACCTGGCTGACCTTGCAACTGCTGTTAATTGTTATCAGATTCTGTTATTGCTTGGATTTACATATAGTAGGGAACTAGATGATGATGATGATGATGATGATGATGATGATCAGGACCCGATTCCAAACTCCCTCTGACATTGACAAGATCCTTAAAGTTATCAATGAATGGCTTCATTAAAAAAAATTAAAAAGCATCTATTCCATTGTTACTATGGAACTAATTGCTTCTATAAGGAGTGTGGTGTGTGAATTAACTTTATTAATTAACATAGAGTGTGCAAGAGGAGGATGGGTGGCTGCTTGGCGTATGATACCATGGACGTGGCATGAACAGGGCAAGTAAATGTGCGCATGAGGTTTGAGGGGAGGGCTAGTGGGTTTTCCTCTTTTGGTTATAACTGGATGAAATCCCGCAGCATTAAGCTGTGCCTTGCAAAGAAGGAGCATTTACCTCTACACCCAGCAGGCAAAGCTGAGTGTGAATTCTTTCCTAGGTCCATTGGTCCCACTGCAGCCCACACTGTGCAGTCCCACATCTTCCTTCACTTCCTGCTGCAGCATTTTTACCAATGCTCAGAAATTCCCTGTCTATTCCCTTAAATTTTCTTTCAAACATACCCTGGATAAGCTTCAGGTTACCCATCCTAATATCCTGCAATGTTTATGCCTCAGTAAATATTGTGAAGCAACATGGAAAATTTTCCTAAATTACAGGTATGTTACTGTTGGAATAATATATTATTGCTGCTCATCTTGCAAAGCCCCCTGAGCAAATTACAGCTCTTATTCCAACAAGTAGAAATGAGAATGTATGTTAACACAATAAATCACACAAATTATGGGGGTTAGGAAAGTGTTTTTAAAACTTCAAAGGCCTTGTGCACGATGGCCAATTCCAGAAACTTCCCAAAAATAACATGTTGGGTTGCCAGTTTGGTGCTAAATCACAACTTCTATAAAATGGAAGTAAACAGACAGGGAGGAGTAGGAAAGAGATGAAGGAGTGATTGACAAAATTATCACGTCTTTTAACTTTATTCAAAATGTTGATTCATTGCAAAACATGTAGCTTCAAAATCACATTAATGCAATGCTGGTTTCAGAATTCAATGCCAAAAATATAAGCTGTTTAATATTCAAAACTGATCTTGAAATGTTGAAGGAGGAGTGAAACAACGGTCTCACGGAGTGAATCTGACCATCGCCCCTTGACATTCAAAGACATTACCTTCACTGAATGTCCAACTATCGAATCCTAGGGGCTACCATTGACCAGAAACTGAACTGAAGGAGAGATTTGCGTGAGGGGCATGGGATAGAGTCATACAGAGTCATAGCGTCTGTTTCCATGCTGTACATCTCTTCGGTCCAACCTGTCCATGTCGACCAGATACCCCAACCCAATCTAGTCCCACCGACCAGCACCCGGCCCATATCCCTCCAAACCCTTCCTATTCATATACCCATCCAAATGCCTCTTAAATGTTGCAATTGTACCAGCCTCCACCACATCTTCTGGCAGCTCACTCCATACACGTACCACCCTCTGCGTGAAAAAGTTGCCCCTTAGGTCTCTTTTATATCTTTTCACTCTCACCCTAAACCTATGCCCTCTACTTCTGGACTCCCCAACCCCAGGGAAAAGACTTTGTCTATTTATCCTATCCATGCCCCTCAATTTTGTAAACCTCTATAAGGTCACCCCTCAGCCTCCGACGCTCCAGGGAAAACAGCCCCAGCCTGTTCAGCATCTCCCTGTAGCTCAGATCCTCCAACCCTGGCAACATCCTTGTAAATCTTTTCTCAACCCTTTCACAACATCTTTCCGATAGGAAGGAGACCAGAATTGCACGCAATATTCCAAAGTGGCCTAACCAAAGTCCTGTACAGCAGCAACATGACCTCCTGTACTCAATACTCTGACCAGTAAAGGAAAGCATACCAAACGCCTTCTTCACTATCCTATCTACCTGTGACTCCACTTTCAAGGAGCTATGAACCTGCACTCCAAGGTCTCTTTGTTCAGCAACACTCCCTAGGACCCTACCATTAAGTGTATAAGTCCTGCTAAGAATTGCTTCCCCAAAATGCAGCAGCTCGCATTTATCTGAATTAAACTCTATCTGTCACTTCTCAGCCCATTAGCCCATCTGGTCAAGATCCAGTTGTAATCTGAGGTAACCCTCTTCGCTGTCCACTACACCTTCAATTTTGGTGTCATCTGCAAACTTACTAACTATACCTCTTATGCTCGCATCCAAATCATTTATGTAAATGACAAAAAGTACAGGACCCAACACCGATCCTTGTGGCACTCCACTGGTCACAGGCCTCCAGTCTGAAAAACAACCCTCCACCACCACCCTCTGTCTTCTATCTTTGAGCCAGTTCTGTATCCAAATGGCTAGTTCTCCCTATATTCCATGAGATCTCACCTTGCTAATCGGTCTCCCATGGGGAACCTTGTCGAACACCTTACTGAAGTCCATATAGATCACATCAACTGCTCTGCCCTCATCAATCTTCTTTGTTACTTCTTCAAAAAAACTCAATCAAGTTTGTGAGACATGATTTCCCACGCACAAAGCCATGTTGACTATCCCTAATCAGTCCTTGCCTTTCCAAATACATGTACATCCTGTCCCTCAGGATTCCCTCCAACAACTTGCCCACCACAGAGGTCAGGCTCACCGGTCTATAGTTCCCTGGCTTGTCTTTACCATCCTTTTTAAACACGTTTGTCAACCTCCAGTCTTCCGGCACCTCACCTGTGACAATCGATGATACAAATATCTCAGCAAGAGGCCCAGCAATCACTTCTCTAGCTTCCCACAGAGTTCTCGGGTACACCTGATCAGGTCCTGGGGATGTATCCACTTTTAACCGTTTCAAGACACCCAGCACTTCCTCCTCTGTAATCTGGACATTTTGCAAGATGTCACCATCTATTTCCCTACAGTCTATATCTTCCATATCCTTTTCTACAGTAAATACTGATTCAAAATATTCATTTTGTATCTCCCCTATTTTCTGTGGCTCCACACAAAGGCCGCCTTGCTGATCTTTGAGGGGCCCTATCCTCTCCCTAGTTACCCTTTTGTCCTTAATATATTTGTAAAATCCCTTTGGATTCTCCTTAATTCTATTTGCCAAAGCTATTTCATGTCCCCATTTTGCCCTCCTGATTTCCCTCTTAAGTATACTCCTACTTCCTTTATACTCTTCTAAGGATTCACTCGATCTATCCTGTCTATACCTGACATATGCTTCCTTCTTTTTCTTAACCAAACCCTCAATTTCTTTAGTCATCCAGCATTCCCTATACCTACCAGCCTTCCCTTTCACCCTGACAGGAATATACGTTCTCTGGATTCTTGTTGTCTCATTTCTGAAGGCTTCCCACTTTCCAGCCGTCCCTTTACCTGTGAACATCTGCCTCCAATCAGCTTTCGAAAGTTCTTGCCTAATACCGTCAAAATTGGCCTTTCTCCAATTTAGAACTTCAACTTTTACATCTGGTCTATCCTTTTCCATCACTATTTTAAAACAAATAGAATTATGGTCGCTGGCCCCAAAGTGCTCCCCCACTGACACCCTAGTCACCTGCCCTGCCTTATTTCCCAAGAGTAGGTCAAGTTTTGCACCTTCTCTAGTAGGTACATCCACATACTGATTCAGAAAATTGTCTTGTACACACTTAAGAAATTCCCTCCATCTCAACCTTTAACACTAAGGCAGTCCCAGTCGATGTTTGGAAAGTTAAAATCCCCTCCCATAACTACCCTATTATTCTTACAGATAGCTGAGATCTCCTTACAAGTTTGTTTCTCAATTTCCCTCTGACTGTTAGGGGGTCTATAATACAATCCCAATAAGGTGATCATCCCTTTCTTATTTCTCAGTTCCACCCAAATAACTTCCCTGTATGTATTTCCAGGAATATCTTCCCTCAGTGCAGCTTTGTTGTGCCTTTGGACCAAGGTGGCTGAGGGAGATTTGTTGAGGTGAATGGACTTTATTAGGAAGAAATACAAGAAAGAACTATTTCAATTAGCATCACGATTAATAATTAAGGGGTAGAACTTTGAAGTAATTGATGAAAGGATTAGAGAGTATTTGAAGACTTCTTACATGGGTTTAGAATATTCCAAAATGCTTTCCAGCAAATGAGTGTTTTTAAAGGGTAGCCATTGTTGCAACATTGGAAACCCAATCTATGATGTCATACAGTAATGTGATAATTCATGAACAGATCATCGGTTTGTGTTGATGATTGGCCAGAACACAATGTTTCATGCCTCTCTCTCCCCCACAGAGTCATGCCGTGGGATATCTTGTTTTAATCAGGAATAGCAGGGGCCTCAGATAAACAACCATAAGCAAAATACTGCAGGTACTTGAAGTGGAAAATAAAATCACAAAATGCTGAAAATACTCAGCAGCTCTGGCAGTGTCTAAGTCAAAAAATAGAGTTAACATTTCAGGTCAATGATCTCTTAGCAGAATAAAGACTTTAACTCATTTCTCTTAATAACTGATACCAGAACAGTGCAGTATGTTCTACAGTTCCTTTTCTAAAACCCTGATTTGACATGTCATTCAAACCTCTGACAATGTAGCTGTTCCTTGGTTCTGTATTAGTTTAAAGGGAGTGGGGATCAGGAACCTGCTACCTGAAAAAGGGATTCAGGCAGAAAACTAAAATCCACTGAAAGATAACATGGCTATGAACTTGAAATGCTAGAACCTGTAGAGATTACATTAGGGAAGCAAAACATGAAGGCCAAATGGTCTCCTCCTGCACTGACTGATTCCATTGCAATAGAATCTCCTCACAAAGCAGATCCATTCCTTTCAATTTCAAAACAAATACTTTGCATCTGTCTTTTGAGAGGAGGAAACTGCCACATTAATAAGCAAGTAGTCTTGAATAGATTGTTGGCACTTCAACTTGACAAGGCACCAAAACCAGATGAGATGCATCCAAGGATTGTGAAGGTAGTAAGGGTAGAAATTTCAGAGGCACTGGCCATGATCTCAGTCTTCCTTAGACTTGAGGTGCCAGAAAACTGGAGAATTGCAAAAAAATACAGCCTTGTTCAAGAAAGGATGTAAGGATGATCCTAGCAATTAGAAACCAGTTGGTTTAACATCGGTGGTGGGGAAACTTCTAGAAGTAATTATTCTGGATAAGATTAATAGTCATAAAGGGAAAGTTGGGTTGATTCGGAAAATTCAGAGCAACTTCTAAGAGGGAAATAGTGTTTAACTAATTTGCTGGAGTTTTCTGAAGAGATAACAGAAAGGGTTGATGAAAAAAATGCTATTTGATGTCGAAGGTGTTTGATACAGTGCCACACAACAAACTTGAGAGGATAAGATGTAGGTCATGAAATAAAATGGACAGTGGCAACTTGGCACAGAACTGGCTGACTGAGGGGAAACAGAGAAGGTCAATCTTTTGGACTAGAGAAAAGTTTGTTGTGGGATCCCCCAAGGGTTAGAATCGGGACCCTTACTTTTCCTAATTTATATTAATGATCTGGATCTTTTTGTACAGAGAACAATTTCAAAGTTTGCAGAAAGCATAAAACTTGGAAGACTTGTAAACCATGAAACTGACAGTGTGGAACTCAAAAGGACATTGACAAGTTGATGGAGTGGGCAGATAGGTGGCAAATGAGATTCAATACAGATGTGTGAGATGATTCAATTTTGTTCCTAACAAAATGTAAGAAAATACAAAATAAGGGGTACAGGAGCAGAGGTACCTGGGTGCATACATGCACAGATCATTACGGTGGCAGGACAGGTGCAGAGATCAATTAAAGCATATTGTGTTTTTGGTTTTATTAACTGGGCATATATCACAAGAGCAGGGAGGTGGTGATGTTGAGCTTGTACAAGAGTGCATGGGATCCACGGCCACTTGGATTCAGAATTAACTTGCCCACAGAAAGCAGGGTGTAGTGGTGGAAGGGTACTTTTCAGGCTGGAGGTCCATGACTAGCGGTGTTCTGCAGGAATCCATACGGGACCTCTGCAGTTTGTGATACATATAAATGAATTGCATCGAAATGTAGATGGCTGGGCTAGAAAGCTTGTAGTTGCAAGATTGAGGTTTAGGGTGTAGGTTTGCTCGCTGAGCTGTAGAAAGCAGGAGACAACAGCTTCACTTCACTTGGAGGTCGCCACCAATGATGTTACCTAACCAGGTAATGAAACATCTGGATATCAAACCTACAACTCAGTGAGCAAACCTACACCCTAAACCTTGTAGTGTAAGTTGTGGATAGTGTCGGTGGGTGTCAAAGAATACAGTGAGTTATAAATCAGCTGTAGATAGGAGAGGAGAAATGGCAGATGGAGTTTAATCGTATCTGCGTGAGGTGCTGCACCTTTGGAGATCGAGTGTTAAGGAAAAGTATACAGTTAATGGCAGGACCCTGACCAACATTGATGTAGTGAGATCTTGGGGTTCAAGTCTCTAGCTCCCTGAAAGTGGCCACACAAGTAGGTAGGATGGTGAAGAAGGTATATGGCATCCTTGCCTTTATTGGTCAGGGAATTGAGTAGAAGAGTCAAGATGTCACATTGCAGCTGTATAAGACTTTGGTTAGGCCACAGTTAAGAGCATGGTGTCCAATTCTGGTCACCACATTACAGGAAGGATATGAGGCTGTGGAGAGGGTGCAGAAGAGGTTTACCAGGATGCTGCCTGGTTTAGAGGGCATGAGCTATAAGGAGAGGCTAGAAAAACTCAGGTTGTTTTCTCTGGAGCAGCAGAGGCCCAGGGGAGACTTGATAGAAGTCTATGAAATTAGGAGATGCATAGATAGGGTCAATGGTCAGAATCTTTTCCCCAGAGCTGAAATATCTGAAACAAGGAGATAGATATGATAGAGGCCTTTGGGAGACTTTTAGATAAGCACATGAATATGCAAGAATCAGAAGGATATGGTTCAAAGGCAAGCAGAAGGGATTAGTTTAATTTAGCGTCATGTTCAGCACAATATCATGGGCCTAAGGGCCCGATCCTGTGCTTTATGGTTCTCTGGTCCATGTTCTAAGACACTCATTAAACCACACCTGGAGTACTGGGTACAGTTGTGGGCACCACATTATAGGAAGGATGTGAATGCACTGGAGAGGGTGCAGGAACAATTTACAAGAACTGTTCCAGGAAAGTGAAAATTCAGTCATGAGGATAGATTGAAGAAGTTGGGACTGTTCTCCTTCAAGGGAAGGTTAACAAGAGATATGATAAAGGTTTTCAAAATCATGAAGGGACTGGGTAGAGTAGATAGAGAGAAGCTTTTCCCACTTGTAAAAAGAACTAAGAAGAAAAGGGCATAGGTATTAAGTGATTTGTAAAACATGTAGTACAAGAAAAACAACTTTTGCACACTGTAATTTAGGCCTGGAATGAATTGCCATGAAATGTGGTGGAAGGAGATTCAATTGAGGCATTCAAGGGGAGCATTGGACAATTACTGAATCAGAAACAAGGAGCAGTGACGCAGAGATTAGGCAGAAGACTAAACTATGATGCTCATTTGAAGAACTGGTACAAACGTGATGATCTGAATGGCCTCCTCTGTGCTGTAACACTTTGATTCTACCAATATACTGCTTATGTCTTCTTCACAAATACTTTCCGACCTATCTTTGTGTAGTCTGTAAATCTAGCCATTGTGGCTTCACTCCTGATATTGAAATCATTGATGCTAAAGGCTTCTCTCAGATCCCTCTGGGACTCTACTGTCACATCCAACCAACCAAAGTTTCTTGATATATACTCGACATTCTTCCAGCTGGCCAATCTACAATCCATACAAATGCGTTTTCCTTTTATTTTCTGAAAAATCCCTCATTTGCTCCTGGAACCAAAATTCCGTCAAACCCTCAGAAATACTCAGTGAACACACCCCCCTCCCCCTCCCCCACCCACCCCCACCTTGGCCCACAACCAGGGGCAGACAATAGACAATAGATGCAGGGGTAGGCCATTCTGCCCTTCGAGCCTGCACCGCCATTCAATATGATTAAGGCTGATCATTCCTAATCAGTATCCTGTTCCAGCCTTATCTCCATACCCCTTGACTCCACTATCTTTAGGAGCTCTATCCAATTCTTTCTTAAATGAATCCAGAGACTGGGCCTCCACTGCCCTCTGGGGCAGAGCATTCCACACAGCCACCACTCTCTGGGTGAAGTAGTTTCTCCTCATCTCTGTCCTAAGTGGTCTACCCTGTATTTTTAAGTTGTGTCCTCTGGTTCGGCATTCCCCCATCAACGGAAATATGTTCCCTCCTGCCAGAGTGTCCAGTCCTTTCATAATCCTATACGTTTCAATCAGATCCCCTCTCACTCTTCTAAACTCAAGGGTATACAAGCCCAATCGCTTCAGTCTTTCCGTGTAAGGCAATCCTGCCATTCCAGGAATTGACCTCGTGAACCTACGCTGCACTCCCTCAATAGCCAGAATGTCTTTCCTCCAATTTGGAGACCAGAACTGTACACAGTACTCCAGGTGTGGTCTCACCAGGGCCCTGTACAGCTGCAGAAGCACCTCTTTGCTTCTATACTCAATCCCTCTTGTTATGAAGGCCAGCATGCTATTAGCCTTCTTCACGACCTGCTGTACCTGCATGCTTGCCTTCATTGACTGGTGGACAAGAACACCCAGATCTCTCTGAACAGCCCTTTACCTAATTTGATACCATTGAGGTAGTAATCTGCCTTCCTGTTCTTGCCACCAAAGTGGATAACCAGACATTTATCCACATTAAACTGCATCTGCCATGCATCTGCCCACTCACCTAACTTGTCCAGGTCACCCTGTAATCCCCTAACATCCTCATCACATTTCACCCTACCACCTAGCTTTGTGTCATCAGCAAATTTGCTAATGTTATTGCTGATACCATCTTCTATATCATTTACATATATTGTAAAAAGCTGCGGTCCCAGCACGGATCCCTGCGGTACCCCACTGATCACTGCCTGCCATTTCGAAATGGAGCCGTTAATCACTACCCTTTGTTTCCTATTAGCCAACCAATTCTCTATCCATTCTAGTACTTTGCCCCCAATCCCGTGCGCCCTAATTTTACTCACTAACCTCTTGTGTGGGACTTTATCTAAAGCTTTCTGAAAGTCCAGGTACACTACATCCACTGGATCTCCCTCGTCCATTTTCCGAGTTACATCCTCAAAAAATTCCAGAAGATTAGTCAAGCATGATTTCCCCTTCATAAATCCATGCTGACTCTGTCCTATCCTGTTACTATTATCCAGATGTGCCGTAATTTCATCCTTTATAATAGACTCCAGCATCTTTCCCACCACTGAGGTCAGACTAACTGGTCTATAATTTCCTGCTTTCTCCCACCCACCCTTCTTAAAAAGTGGCACAACATTAGCCGCCCTCCAATCCTCAATATAATATAATCACATTGATCCAACTGACAGAGCAATGGAGTGTAATCCTTAGCTGGACACCAGGCTTGTGGGGAGGATAGAGAAAATGCTAGATGGGGAGGATGGGTGAGAGAAGCTGCAACTGAGAGCATAAAGAATCTGGGATTTACAGAATCATAGAATGTTCCAGGACAGGAGGTGGCCATTCAACCCATTGTGGCTCTACCCAGCTCATCGCATTCTCCAGCCTCATTTCTATAGCCCTCTAACTTCATCACTTTCAAATAATTATCCAGCTCTCTTTTAAGGAAAATGATTTGATCATATTTCCCAGGGACTGGATCAGGAGATGGCAAAGTTTCATTTATGTGGGATCGCATCAGTTTGATCCAGGACAGCATTGATTCAAGCTGAAATCAATAGAGTTCTACAAGTAACAATGATACGGAGTAAGAAAATAAAATACAACGATCCACCAACGAGGGCTTTAGGATTCATGGTC
Organism: Chiloscyllium punctatum; assembly: GCF_047496795.1. Taxonomy (NCBI): domain Eukaryota; kingdom Metazoa; phylum Chordata; class Chondrichthyes; order Orectolobiformes; family Hemiscylliidae; genus Chiloscyllium; species Chiloscyllium punctatum. The sequence goes on along the minus strand of NC_092765.1, from coordinate 873,983 downwards.
TGCACCATGTAAGATCCGAAACCCACTCAAGGATATAACCTAACAAATAAGCTCAACTGTTTAACTCTCAATGCTCCCAGCACTAAATCTTCTCAGAGCAAGCTGAACAGAACATTAGCCCCACTGTAAGGATTAGACATGTCAGTATTAACAGTTAAAACATTAACTGAATTAAATTTTATCTTGCAAGTTAATATTCTGTTAAGTAAACTTGTGACTAGTTATGAATAACTTGTTCTTGCTTTTCACTTCACATTATCTTTTCCTATCTTTATTCTACTGGATCTGCCCAAGAATTCCTCTTTAGTATTTGCTTTAACTTGTTAACTCTTGTGAAATTATTTATAGACAACTGTCAATGGGAACAGCAGTTTTAAGAGAGCATGGTTTCCTATGAGAGGAATATAGTGGCTCGGAAAAATGTATTTTTCTGTTTGTATTTGCACTTTTGCTGAATTGATGGTTACTAGTTCATGGTAACTAACAGCAACAAATGTATTTTTTAAATAAACAACAGTGTTATAGTTACCATGTGCTATTGTATACACTATTCCTGGACACACTGTGCTGATTTGTGTTCTAATACTTGAATAGCACCATTTACTCTAAATTCGAGAACATTCTAGCCTTCTTAACTAATTAACTAAGGTCCACACCTGAAGACAATGCTAAAATCACAAACACATTTGTGAACAAGGGACTATTGCAGACATACATCTGGCATGAGATCAGAGATTCAGATTCATTTAAGGGCAGAGCACTAATTGGTGCAGGACTATATGGGGCGAGAGTATATACTTAGAACACTTTCTTTTTTATACCGACGTGCCCCAGAATATCAACATACTGCTCTTGAGAATCACCCACATCCACCATCTCATTCTCCTTTGTGAATACCAAGGCAAAGTATTCATTAAAGACCTCACTTATTTCCTCCAGCTCCACACACAAATTCCTTTCTTTGTCCTTGAGTGAACCTATTCATTCCTTAACTGCCTCTCGTTCCCTGCAGCATGATGGCTCCGTGGTTAGCACTGTTGTTTCACAGTGCCACGGACCCGGGTTCAATTCCACCCTCAGGGCGGCTGTCTACGTGGAGTTTGCACGTTCTCCCCGTAACTCTGTGGGTTTCCTCCGGGTGCTCCGGTTTCCTCCCGCAGTCCAAAGAGGTGCAGGTCAGGTGAACTGGCCATTGGAAATGCGGGGTTATAAGGTAGGGGGAAGGGTCTGGGTGAGATGTACTTTGAAGGGTTGGCGTGGCCTCAATGGGCCTAATGGCCAGCTTCTACAGTGTAGGGACTCTACAATTCTATGTTAAAGAAATGTCTGTTTGGAAATAATATTTCTGCATCTTTCAATATCTATTCCTCTTATCCCACTCCATAAAGTTACTGATGCGAGTCAATTGATTTATTTTGAAATAGTAAACAAAGCAGAAATTACTGGAAAAGCTCATCAGGTCTAGCAGCATCTGTGGAGAGAAATCATACTTAATGTTTCAGGTCAAGTGACCTGAGGTTCAGAACCCCAGTTCTGAGGAAGGGTCATGTGACATTAAACAGTAAGCATGATTTCTCTCCAATGATGCTGCCAGACCTGATGAGCTTTTCCAGCAATTTCTGTTTTTGTTTCTGATTTACAGCACCTGCAGTTCTTTCCGTTTTCCTTTTAACATAATGACCAACTCACTGAATGGAGAGCAAAGGGATCCTTAGATATTTATAATTCAAGCTGTGCACAGACATTAGTACACACTCTTAACCTGAACCTAGGCCCCCTGGCTCAGAGATAGGGGCACTGCAACATAAAAGTTTTAAAAACTTGGACCAAAGAACTGTAGACTGGAGTGATAGAATCATTTCCCTCACTCATTAGTACAAAACAGCTGAAGGTGGGGATGGGCAAAGATTATGTTCAGTGGGTTTTTTTCCTGCCACTGTTTTCAGTGCAGGAACATATATTCAGAAAATAGGACCAAGTGTACGAAGTTTCCAGTTTTGCTAGGTTCCTGATATCCGTGATGCTAACTATTATGACAAGATGGTCATCAAATCCTAAACCAACAACACTAAGCAATGTGATCCTAAACCAATATCCTGCAAAAGACACTCTTGCTGATATACTTTCTCTCAGCCATTACTGGTGCCAAATCAGAAACAGCCCTCACTGCAAAAGGAGCTTGACTGAATCTGAGGGAGGGAAGAATAGGTTGAAGACTTGAAAGGGTTCAGAAAAGATTTACAAGGATGTAGCCAGGTTCGGAGGATTTGAGCGATTGAGAGAGGTTGAACAGGCTGGGGCTGTTTTTCCTGGAGTGTCAGAGGCCAAGGAGTGACCTTATAGAGGTTTACAAAATTATGAGGGGCATGGATAGGGTAAGTAGACACAGTCTTTTCCCTGGGGTTGGGGAGTCCAGAACTAGAGGGCATAGGTTTAGGGTGAGAGGGGAAAGATATAAAAGAGACCTAAGGGGCAATGATTTCACACAGAGGGTGGTACGTGTATGGAATGAGCTGCCAGAGGAAGTGGTGGAGGCTGGTACAATTGCAACATTTAAGAGGCATTTGGATGGGTATATGAATAGGAAGGGTTTGGAGGGATACGGGCCGGGTGCTGGCAGGTGAGACTAGATTGGCGTTGGGATATCTGGTCGGTATGGACGGGTTGGACCGAAGGGTCTGTTTCCATGTTGTACGTCTCTATGACTCTAGTATTTTAAACAAAAGGAGAATGATGAGAGCATGAAGCAGAATACAGTATTAGGTAGATTCTGACCAGAAAGAAAAATTCCAAGGGGTGGATCCACCATGCATGGTTAACTAAAAATGTAAAGATAGAGTTAAAGAAAAAGCATATAATTGTGAAAGATAGGTGGCAGGTCAGAGAATACAATGAATGTCTGATATGGAGAGACAATTTAGAGTGTGATAGAAAGCTGGCAAGAAATATCAAAACAAGTTGTAACAGTTTCTACAAGTATCTGAAAAAGAAGTGTTAAAGAGAGTGTTGGTTCCATAGAGAGGGAGTTTGAGGAATAAATAGTAGGAAATAAAGAGATGGCAGATGATTTGAACAGGTGTTTTGGTATTGGTCTTTACTGCAAAACCACACAAGGAACATTCCTGAAATTGCTACAAATCAAGTAATGGAAGGAGGGAGGAATTCAGGAAATGCATAATCACCAGGAAAGTGGGAGCGTGTAAATATTTGGAGCTGTGAGATTTGATCCCCTTACTGGAGGAGGAATGTAGTTGTATTGGAGTCAGCTCAAAGGATGTTCACTAGATTTGATTCCAGAGAGGAGGAGTTTGTCTTATTATTGCGCAGTTTCAGTTTATATTCTTTGGAGTTAAGAAGAATAGGAGGAGATCTATTGGAGGTATACAAGATGCTAAAAGGGCATTGACAAAGCAAATATGGAGAAGCTGTTTCTTCTTCTGGAAGAATCTGGAACAAGGGGTCACTGTTTAAAAAGGTCAACCATTTAAGTCAGACAACAGTCAAACACATGGAGGGTTGAGTACTTTTAGTTCTCTCTTCCTGCACAGGTGGTGAAAGCAGAGTCCTCAAATATTGCGAAAAACCAAGGGAGACAGATTCTTGTCAAACAAGGGGTGAAAGGTTATCAGGGGTAGGCAGCAATCAGATCAGCCATGACAGTGCAGGCTCAAGCATAGTACATAGAACATAGAAGAATACAGCGCAGTACAGGCCCTTTGGCCCTCGATGTTGCACCGATCAAAGCCCACCTAACCTACACTAACCCACTGTCCTCCATATACCTATCCAATGCCCACTTAAATACCCATAAAGAGGGAGAGTCGACCACTGCTACTGGCAGGGCATTCCATGAACTTACGACTCGCTGAGTGAAGAACCTACCCCTAACATCAGTCCTATATCTACCCCCCCTTAATTTAAAGCTATGCCCCCTTGTAATAGCTGACTCCATACGTGGAAAAAGGTTCTCACTGTCAACCCTATCTAACCCCCTAATCATCTTGTACACCAAGCAGCTGAGTAAACTCCTCTGGCTCCACATTTGGATGTTTATATATTCTCAAACACTTTGAACACATTAAACTAATATTTTTATGACCATTATTTCTTAAACCACCTCACTACAGTCCAAAAGACTCATTTTATTTCAAATAATTTTCAAAAAAATTAACAACAATAAAGCCGAATCTAAGAAACAAACGGGTCCACAGTTACACTGGATAGTCTTGATTTGGAGATGCCGGTGCTCGACTGGGATGTACAAAGTTAAGAATCACAGAACACCAGGTTGTAGTCCAACAGGTTTAATTAGAAGCACACTAGCTTTCAGAGTGCCACTCCTTCATCAGGAGGTTACCTGTTGGACGATAACCTGGTGTTGTGAGATGTTTTAACACTGGGCAGGTCTGTAACTGAAGTCATGGATATTCCCTAAGCTTCCAGCTCAGCGAGCAAACCTACATCCAGGACCTCAACCTGAGCTATATTTCTTCTCAAAACTCACCAATATTCCCTAAGAACCTAAAGTTGATCTTTTCACATCACTACACTTTCTTTCTGGATGCTGAGAAAACTGGAGAAGTAGCAACTGCAACCAGTTTGATGTTATCTTCATAACAAAACTTTTTTGAAAACTTAGACATGATCAGACTTCCAACACTGTAAAACAACCACTAGACCCTAAAATGTTCTTTCCATGTCACATTTACACAATATCGATTTGTGGAGCCAATGTCTTTGACTCAACACCCAGACCCAAATTATAATCATTTATTCAAAGCTGTCCAACATAGTTCAATTCTCACATGAAGAGTTACCTTTCTCGTCCTTGGTGTCACTTGTAGTTTCATGGGAACCAGACATTTCCTGCGCTGGTGGAGTTTCTGTTACATTAGATGATGCAACGTGGGGTCTGTGCGCATTTGGTAAAAACAAAGGCTTTTTGGCAACAGGTGGGGGAATTCTGCCAGGTTTTTTCTGTGCAGAAACGGTTTCTGAAACTGCTTTACTCTGTGCATCTGTTGGACCTTTGGATTCACTCTTTGAGGTTATTCGTTCAGAGACAGAGTTGAGCTCAGCCACAAAGTTCCTCTTCACTTCAGCTTCTGCCTCTGGGGAGCGAGGAGTTTCAAAGATCAGCTTCTTGGGACTTACATTTTTAGAAAGAATGAAGCTCGCCGTTGAGGCAGGTGATTTCTGCGGAGCCCCATCATCAGGGGGTTTAAATGTACTCTGTCCGTGAACTTCACCAGCTGTCGGTTTCTTTCCAGAGTGAGAACTGTTAGGTTTGATTGAAGATTCAGAATCAGAAGAGGAAGATAAACGGTGTGTTAGAGACTTGCGAGCAGGTTTGCTTGGTGCAGTCACGTTAGTTTTGGCAGGTGGTTTCAAATCAGGTTGGATTTTGGTTACTTGATGCTGGCTGTCCAGCCCTCCAGGCATGTACGTATTCATCTGGACAGAACGTAACCGTACCATCTGTAAGAGAGATGGTGTGACAATTGGTTTCCCACCTTGATCGCTGCCATTTTGATTAGGTGAAGACTGAACATTCAATTTATTTTCAGAATCCTGACTGGACATCTTTGGTTTCGGAGTTATTACTTTTGAAAAGTGAGAATCTGCAGGCAGGGTTCCTGGGAGAACAAAGGGCTTCTGCTGAAGATGGTTTGACATTGATACAGCTGCAGGTGAAGTAGAGGGCTTTGGCCCAGATGACTGTTTGGTTTCTGTAGGAAGTGGAGGTGGAAGAGGTTGCGACGAAGGTTCTGAAGTTGCAGGTTGCCCTGGGATCGTGTTCTCCAATGGTTTGTCAAGGGGTATTGGAGGGGGAGGGGTTGGAGACACTGACTGTAAATCTTGCGCAGAAAATCTCTTCTCTTGCACGGAGATTGTCAGAAGGGAAGGAGGCGGGGGGGGTGGAAACAGGAAGTCAGCCTCCTGCCCATCCTGATGGGTAACATTAGCATTCTCAGGCATAGACAATGGCTCGGTTGAGGGTGGAAAGGCAGACAGGGTCAAAGGAGGAGGAGGGGGAGGCCAATCAAATCCTGACAGCCTTTTGGGCTCTAAAATAGAGGAAGATGGGGGTGAGGATGTCCCAGTTGTTGTTCCTTTCTTTGGTGGTGGTGGAGGGTGATGGGATGGCGGGGGTGATGGTGGGGGTGAAAGGCGCTCTGTTGCGACTGGAATGATTTCCTGTTGTCCAGTAGAAGGTGCTGATGAGATGGATGTGTCCACAGGGTTAGATGAAGCATGCACAGCTTCAGAGACTGAAGAGAGGACAGCCACAGGAAACGTTCCAGTGGCTGGAGGGGCCTGAGCAGCTGTGGCCGCAGTGACCGGTGGGGCTTGATTGGATACCAATGTAGTGATTGATGAGGGTATGGTTGCAGTGATCAGCACAGCCTGATTGGACACTGCCGTGGTGACCGGTGAAGCCTGATTGGATGTTGCCGTGGTGACCGGTGAAGCCTGAGTGGATGTTGCCGTGGTGACCGGCGGAGCCTGATTGGATGTTGCCGTAGTGACTGGTGAAGCCTGTTTGGATGTTGCTGTGGTGACCGGTGAAGCCTGATTAGGTGTTGCCATGGTGACTGGCGGAGCCTGATTGGATGTTGCCATAGTGACTGGTGAAGCCTGTGTGGACGCTGCCATCGTGACAGGTGAAGCTCGATTAGATGTTACCATGGTGACGTGTGGAGCCTGATTGGATGTTGTCGTGGTGACCGGCGGAGCCTGATTGGATGTTGTCTTGGAAACAGGAGCAGCATGGGCAGCTGCAGGGAAGAGGAAGGAAGGTTTCCGTGTGGGAGGTGATGGCGCTGGTCCTGCAGGAGGTGGAGGGATCGATGCTGGTCCCCAGGAGTATAACAGAGATGGTGGCAATTTTGCAATTTTTACAGTGGGTGGGGGTGGAGCAGGTGATGATGGTGGAGGAGGGATTGAAAAGAAGTCAACCCGTTCAGAAATGGAGGATGATATCGATGCTGAAGAGGAGGAGAGTGACTCTTCTGGAGAAAGCAGAGAAGTGGATCTCTCAGTTTTGGACCTTCCTGCAGGAGGGGAGGGAGATGTGGAATCCTTGCCCATAGTGGGAGTCCCACTCTGACTCGAGTATCCACTCGATGGTGACATGGTTCGCTCAGATTTGTCGGGTGAGTTTGTACTTCCCGGAGGAATGTTACTCTTTCCTTTTGACATTTCTTCTATCCGGCTTTTAGCTATCACTGGGATATGACGAGCTGGAGTGTTAGCAGCAGCGAAGGGAGAATCCACACAGGGTTCAGGTTTGATGCGATTGATTTCACTGAGTGCAGGTGAAAACACATCATCTTCCTCAGGTGACACACAGCTTTCATCTTTAAGTTTGGAGTTCAGCTCCTCCTCCTTCTGCTGTAAGGAATGGATTCTTCTCGGAGGAACTGGTGCCTTTTTCATTTTCCTAACAGACAGACTTCTCGAGATTGACCGCTCACTTGTTACACTCTGTGTATCCGATGCATCAACAATACTACTGGTGCTTTCTGCAGGAGATAGTGGTTGGTTGTCAAAACCATTACTTTTCAGTTCATCAGTTTGATAGTTGGAGGTATTGTGTGCAGGAGTATCTTCAGTGGTTTCTGAAACATTCTGTGCAGAACATGCATTAACCCACCTACTGGTATCTGCACGAAAATCTGGAACAGAATTAGTTAGATTGTGTTCATCGCACGATTTCTCTCTGACCTTTTCCGCAGAATGATTCCGGACATTTCCCTGTGATGAGATAGTGGAATTGTTTGACACTATGGTTTCTGAAGATTGAGATTGGCTCCACGCATCACTTGAAGCATAATCCCTGCCATCATAATTCTGGAGGGAGATGGATCGGGAACAGGCAGGAGATGGGGTGAATATTAAGCTGTCCCTGCTGACAGTGCGCAGGCAATTCTGACTGGTGTTGATCATCACAACATCCACCGCAGAAGGCAGTATTGCATTGGGAATTATCTTGGATAAGTACGTTGCCTGAGGTGACATGGACATAACTGGGTTTTGAAGTTCACTTGATGGGGATGATTTTGGAACGGCTAATGACTTTGGTCTTTGGGAAAAATCTATCAGTCCCCAGTTCTGTTGGTCATGAATTTCTAAAGTGCTTATTGATTCAGTAGCTCCCTGTGATGAATCTGTAAAGGTTACAGACCGCAAAGAGCCCCTTGCTCTCGAGTGTGGGACTATATTGAAGCAATGATTTCCCTCTCCCCTGGATTCTGAGACAATGCCAGCACTGTCATCACCAGGCACCTTCACAGCACGGATGGAGGCATGGGATCCCTTTCCAAACCCTGTTTCAAAACAGAAAGAACCATATGAAAACCCAAAAATGGCTTAGAACTCAATTTGTTGACAAGCAATAGTTAATGCTCAAGTGAAGAAAGGCAAAGTTATCTCCTCACACTTTGTCATGGCTATAAGACAATGCAAACTTTTGTCAATAAAATGCAGACATTCTCTGGAGAGGAGGAGGAGGAAGAGAGGTGACCTGATAGAGATATACAAGGTAATGAGATACATGGATAGAGTCAATAGCCAGAGACTTTTCCCCAGAGCAAGATTGACTGGGATGAGGGGTCATAGTTTGAAGATATTAGGAAGAAGGTATAGAGGAAATGTCAGAGGTAGGTTCTTTATGCAGAGAGTTGTGAATGCATGGAATGCGTTGCCAGTGGTGGTGGTGGAAACAGAGTCATGAGGGACATTTAAGCGACTGCTGAACATGCACATGGACAGCAGTGAATTGAGGGGTGCATAGGTTAGGTTATTTCATTTTACTTTAGATTAGATTAGTGTGGAAACAGGCCCTTTGGCCCAACAAGTCCACACCAACCTGCCAGAGCGCACCCACCCAGGCCCATTCCCTTACACCTAATACTACAGGCAATTTAGCATGGCCAATTCACCTAACCTGCACATTTTTGGACTGTGGGAGGATACCGGGGCACCCGGAGGAAACCCACGCAGACACGGGGAGAATGCGCAAACTCCACACAGTCAGTCGCCTGAGGCAGGAATTGAACCCGGCGCTATGTCTCTGGCGCTGTGAGGCAACAGTGCTAACCACTGTGCCACCGTGCCGCCCAGTAGGATTAATCCTCAGCACAATTTTCGTAGGCTGAAGGGCCTGTTCTGTGCTGTACCTTTCTACATTCTATTCAATCCTGGCCAAGAGAATGTGGGAAATAACATTCACCAAAAGGTTATTTATCTGAATTTTTGAACTTAAATTATTCAACTGCTGCAATAAGTAGGGCTTATTTAAGGTAGAAATACACGACGAGGATTTGCTGCAGCAACGGGGTGAGGCTTCTTCAACAGTGTGAGCTACATTGCACAAAAAGACAACTTGGAGAATGTGACTGCAGCCTCTGAGGTGGGAGCATTCTCCTGACCTTACCACATGCTACTATACCACCTCAAATACCATATCTATGATTAACCTGCACTGGCCCTTTAACTAAAATAAGATACAAGTGTTAGACAATTCAAAAACAGCTATTGAACTGAATAGACTTTATTAAAATGGAGACTTTATTAAAAATGGAGAGGAATTCTAACTGGGGAGGGAGAGTAAAGAGTCAGCTCAATCTGCTTCATTCCCCTGCCCCACTAAACATGAGACAATTAATCTGGATCTTTCAGTGAGTGGTGGTGTTATACTACAGTGAGGCACTGCAGAGGAAAAATACAACATTGAGCTTAAACAACGAACATTTGAATGCAATAAAAATCTGGAATTAAGAGTCTAATGATGACCATCAAACCAATATCACTTGTCTGGAAAAACAAAGCCCATCTGGGTTCATTAATGTCCTTCAAGGGAAGGAAATCTGCCATCCTCCAACCTGTCGTCAGTTTCCTGATGAAGGGCTTTTGCCCGAAACATTGATTTTCCTGCTCCTCAGATGATACCTGACCTGCTGTGCTTTTTCAGCACCACTCTAATCTTAAATCTGCTATCCTCACCTGGTCTAGCCTACATATACCTCCAGACCCACAGCAATGTGGTTGACTCTTAACTGTCCTGTGGGCAATTAGGGATGAGCAATAAATGCAGCCTAGCCAGTGACTCCCTCATCCCATGAATGAATATAGCTCCAGGCTTTCAAATTGTAGTTAAATATTTTCTAAAGTAATTAATACTAAAAATCATTCATAAAGAGTGATTCTAAGTCTTATTGCGATATTTCTTCCTGAACTTGAATGTCACTCTATCAGATTCTTCCCCAGAATCCTCAGTGACCTTCAGATGTTAGGTTTGTTCCCTAATTAAAATTTTAATTAGCCAACCTTCAGCGTAGAGTCTCAAACTTCAACCTTGGTTGAAGAGTGTTCTCTAACAGTTTGAGGTCAGGGTGAGGGAACAATAGAGAAGCTGCTGTTACACTGAACCCCTCACAACAGCCAGTGAATGGAGAACTCCTCAGGCACAGCATATTGTAACAATACAATCAATCCTCGTGATGTACACTAGAGAAAGGGGTCAGAAGCAAGAATCCTCACCACTCCCAAACTTCACTATGCCTTTATCTGTCCAATGCCATGGGGCCATGTCCAGATATAAGCCACTGTAGAAGCGAGCAAATGCAGCACAAACTAAACAACAAAATGGACCCTGTCTTCAGCCACAAAACGCTCTCTGCACTCCAGGCTCCTATAGAGTATATTGGAAATGATCATTCTTTTTCATTTCGGTGAGAGTCAACCTAATGCCCACATCTGCTATATTTTCTATCCCAGTTACATCCAACTCCTTCACAGATATATCAAGAAATACAAGAGTCTGACTGGCCAGCAGTTTGCAATTGGTAAGTGAACAATATGCAGACCTAGTTCCTGTTGAACATGCTGTGGGAGTCCCATGATTGTGGTTCTTCGAATTCTCTTCTCTTTCAGCTTGGGGCCTTTAAAAGATGACTGAAGCTTCTGTGGAGGTTTAAAGGTTGTTCCTGTTTGTTATAAAAAGTTAGGACGTTACTTACAATGAATTTGTAATGACATGAATACTCATTTTTAATTTATTCAAGTTCCTCTTCAACCTAATCTGAATCCAGGATGCAATCTGTATTTGTGGGACTTGACAAATTTACCTAATTACTATAGATCTGCTTCATGACAAAACATAGAACATTCCCCCCTGGTCCCTCTTGGGCTGTCTATAGTCTTTAGTCCATTAGTGGTTTGTCTTCAGTCGCTGTTTACCCAAGCTCTAGAAATCCACCTCTATAGTACTTTTCTCTGTCAAGTCACTCCTTAAAACCTCCTTTCTGATCAAGCTTTACATCCCTCAAACTAATCTCCTATGTGACTCTGCATCATATCTTATTTTATAAAGATTCCTGTAAAGGACCTTGGGGTGTTTTATTACATTAAGGATGCTAGAGAATTCAGGTAGCTGTTGTACTCTTATGCAGGTACATGATAGCCTTACGCTGGCGCTCTGACATTCCATCATTATAAAGCTCACTAACATTAATGATCCCAGCTCACTTTGTTTGGTACAGAATCAAAGCCCCAAAACCAGCTGATGTTCAAAGCCATTCGAGTAATTTCAAGGAACTCAGAGCTTCACCAGTAGATGGCGAGCCACACTTTGGTGAACGGTTCAGGAATGTTACATCCCTCTCCCAGGGTGTTAGCACTAGAATTTAATGTATAGAATCATATTGTAAATTACAACGTACATGGAAAAAACCTAGACTGCATAAATGGTTCAGGAAATCGAGATACTCTATTTATATACAGTCTTCTCTTGTTACATCGGAGTCTTTTAAGCTAATGATCATTTTCCCATTCAGGAGAAACTAGTACCTTTGCTACATGAGGAATTAATTTTGAAATTTACAATCCAATTTCAGGTTAAAGCAAGGTTAATTGAGTCCAGTATTGAAACCCAATTTCCTCCTACATTCAGGAAGAGAAAATACCCACATCAACGTTGTATTCTCCCAGCACAACCTGATCACTAGACAGTTACCAGTTGGGATGACTCCTGACCGAGGCGACAGCGAATCCTTTCGGATCTCATCAGGGGTTGGCGGTGGAAGTGACCTGGTTTTGGCCCAAGCCTCATCATTGGGTGCACATGATCCAGACTTCTCACCATGGGACACATCATCACCATCCTGTGCCGACGACAAGCAAACCATCACTCTTAAAATCATCAATATTAAAAACAACAAACCATTTCCATTTATAAATCTGTACATTGAAGACAAAACATTTAAGATTAAACTCCTCTTGGAACAATATTCTGAATTCTCTTTGAAAACAAAATCAGCCCAAAATTCAACATTGAAGTTCTGACACTCTGGACATTTCTGGGTTCACTGATTTCTGGATCTGAATGATTCCCCAAAACAAACTGGAAAGCTGAGAGAAAAATAAAATTATTGATTGAAATCCTTCAAACCATCCCCTCAAAACTATATAGAGCCTCAGTATGTAGCAAGCAGTTGGTTTGAATTCTCTTTAAGCAGAGGATACATTCACAAAACAAGGAGGTAAATATTTGACCCATTCATGTGAAGCCATACCATCTCCCCTTAACAGTACAGACCATGATAGAATCAGACCAGCTGCAGCGAATCCTCAGAAATTCTAACCTGTTTCAGGCTGTATGTTTGTTGCAATTAGTTACTTCAGACCAATTGTACAACATAAAAGTAAATTTTTCATCAGGGATAATTATGTGACTGCAACTCTGAGCTAATAGACAAGCCATATTCCATGGTATTTAAACTGGCTCCATGAAAATGGAATACTTGCGAAGCAAAGTTGGCCACACCCAAAGAAGGCAACTAATTTAACTGAATAATTATAAGATTTCAATCCAGCACAGACAATTTCATAGTTGTTATTTTTACAGAATCCGGTTTAAAAGGTATTTGGGGATCAGCATATTCATAAAACTGGAGCAAAGTTTGTCTTAAATAAACACATGGAGAAGGTTTTGACAATAAATGTTGCAATAGTTCTGCAATCAAACCCCAGACTTCACGTCCCAGCCCCTCCTCTCACCCTTCACATCACCTTCTCATGAGTCCAGCCAAGTCAGCATTTTCCCTACTGATAAAGGAGTCTCCTTTATTCCCTCCTTCCTCCACCCCCAATAACCACCTTCTTCTCCATAATTTGTAGGAGTCTTGAGCCTGTGTGCAGGCTTTATTTCCACTCTGACCTTGTCCAATAACAGGGAGCATCACCATCGGAGGAGCACAAACAAATCTCCCTTTATCCTGATTTACATGCCCTCAGGTTAGAGCAGAGGCCTCCTTACCTGATGGCTCATCTGCCCTCCGACACCAACACCCACTGGTCACTGATATAACTAGCTGAGCAAACACAGATTAGCCAGACATGCAATTACTAAGCATTGTGAAGAAGTAGATATTCTCATGGCATTGTTTTAAAATTCGAATTGATTAAACTCACTATTAAAAAGCTGAAGTTCAAGTTATTAAATATTATTTTATCTTTGTGATAGCAGCCTTCTAATTTTCTGAAAGAATATTGGAATACGTAAATGGAGGAAAAAAAGACCTCATTTGCTTAAAATAAAATGATCCTTTTCCTTCCATTAATTCTCCTGAAAGATTAAATGACAAAACTTTTTATTATTCATGCAATTAATCATCAATCCCCATGTCTTACATGCTGACTGGTGTCTTCTGCATAACCACAGCCATTTCCAATCTGCTGCTGGGAACATCCAGCCAGATTTCCTGAAACAGAAACAGACAAAACATCACAAAATTAGGAAAAGCACAGATTCTCAAAATCATCACCAGAGGCTGCAATTTATTTACAAGTTTCTTTGAGATAGAATCACTCACTACAGACTTCAGAACAAGTCAAGGACTGACAACAGAACTACAAACAGAAGGGTCATGGCTGTAGTCAGTCACCGATGCTACAAAATGGCTGATATTGCTCCTCAAAGTTAACAGCTCAAGTTCAGAATCTTTCTAATCTCACTGCACTAGCCTCAGGGGAGAAACAGCCTCCAATGCTGTGATTTTCGTTTGGAGGATGGGAATGTATTGTGGGATGGAGTTAGATGGATTGATCCAGATACCGATTGGAAAAGCTCTGTGTTGTGGTGAGAGCAGGCTGAGAAACCACCCAGCTCACGGAGATTCTGTCCTAGTTGTTTTGATAAATATCATGCCTTCCAGCTCTCACTCTTGGCACTCCCCTCACCATCTCACCCACACCCACTTGTAAGACCACATCAATGACAGTTAATTCTTTAAAAACTTCTGATCTGTCACTCAGACCATTAACTTACAGCTCCCTTGCTGGAATAACTGTAGGTTGTTGAAAATGTGATATTTTCCCAGATGACCACTTCTGGCACCTTGTGATATTTACTTTCACGATATGTTACTGGGTGAGGGCTGGTTGAGATAATTTACTACCTCCAAATCTCTGTTGTATTTGTTTTGTCTTAGGCCTAGCGAGTGATAATTGATGGCAGATACGACAACGTAAAGTACCTATAGGAGAGGCATGGGTCTTAAATTACAGGGTTATTGATGATAGCAATAAGTACATTTGATCAGGTATGATTACTAGAACCTTAAAGTACAAACTCTAGAGCAGAACCTCCTTCTTTTCATCTACAGGCATCAGTATAACAGGTGAAGCCAATGAATATTAATCTCCTCAGAACCATTACTTCACACACCAGTCAGCATTTATAATGAGATATTTAGGGTAATAACAATCAACAGCTATTGCAACTACAAAAACAGAACTTTCTCCAAATCTCTGACACAGATAGGTCTTGATTTTTTAAAAATGGTTGGGAATATAAATAACTTGACAGTTTGACAGTTCTCCAAACCTTTTTGATCCTTCATGAGTATTTACACAAGTCCTCCAGAAATGTGGGGCACCCACACTGCAGGAACAAGCCAGAATGCAATTTGTTTGAACTCAGTCATGGAGTTTAGGTTTCTGCCCAAGTTAGATCCCACCCCCTTCCCTGACTGTCAAAAATAGGATCTGTTGGAAATTGGTGTGGGACTTCCAGATCCAGCACCCATTGTAATTTTAAGCATCGAAGAGATTCCACAACTCTGAAAACTCTCAACACCAAGTGTTGCCATGTCATCATTACCAAGAGGGCAGATCTACTGAGGCAAAGACAGATACAAAGTATTCAGTCAATACCTGTACTATGTACCCTACCTCCATGCTTAAAAGCCCTTTTGGCTTCTACTTTTACCACCTTTTTAAACTATTGATAAATTATAGTAGGAACATAGAACTCAGGAACAGGATTAGGCCATTTGATCCTGCTTTTAATATCATGGTTAATCTAGTTCTGCACTCAGTTCCATTTCCCTAACTGCACCAATAACCTTTGACTCCCTTGTCCATCAAAACCTAGCCAACTTTGTCCTGGACAAACTAAAATGCCTCTGTTCCACTACCTTCGACAAAAGAGAATTCATTCAAATGATCCTCAGAGAAGGCAGCATTGGGATTTCTTTTCACGACAGCTGCAGGCTCTTCTTATGCTCTTGACTTCCTCTCTAAACCTTCCTTATTTAGCCTGGTTCTCTATTATCTACCTAACATCCAACATGGAAAGTTAACAACCCAATTGTCATATCCAGAAAGGAGTTCTGAACTTCTACCGTCATCTGCATGGGGATTCCAGGTTGGAGATTCCATCCTGTTGTACACAGCACACACGGAGGAGTAGAGTCCTTCAACCATTAACTGTTTAGGTCACGGCAACTGACACTTCCCCATTATTTATACTCAATAGTGGCCGCAATAAAATGAGCAATGCAATGCATCTCTCCAAGTGTGTGTCATGGAAGGTAATCGATTTCCAAGTAAATATATTGTTTACACATAATGTAACATTAGTTGTAAAAGAATATCACATTTTAATTATCAAATATAGTGATCAGGATCTGGTCTGTTAGCATTACATCAGGTTGTGTGCAGATGTGTTGTGTGAGAATCCCCTAGTCTGGAGAAAAGTCACCAACTTTTCAAACATATTTTAATCAGACATTTATTATTTCAACTAAAATATAAAACCAGTACAGGGAACTGAAACATTAAAAATATGGTTTCTAAGTAGATAAAGTTCATTTCTGAGCAAGCCATCAAATTGCAGATATTTTATGGACAGTAAGGATTTCTACATAGAAATATCCCAATATTAAATAAAAACTGCTTTATGTGTTACTTTTAAAAGGACCATATTCATAAAAACCATGATTTAAAATTAAAACACTTATTTTACCATATTTCTTAGACATGATCTCAAATCATCCAGGGTTTAATTTAGAAAAACTGCACTGAGATTATCACAGAAATTCAAAACAAAGTTTTAAAACAAAATAAACTTTTTCAAAGAAATGCAGACCTCTGCATAATCCAAGGAGAAAGTTTCTTAAAAATAAATGTCTGACCTGTATTTAAATTGTTTTCAGTCTATTTCCAGCTGAGCAAACACCAATAATAACCAAGTCAGCACAAACTGCAGTAGTAAGGCGAGCAAAATTGCACAGAATGCTCCAAATATGGTCTCACCAAGGCCCTATATAATTACAGTAAGATATCTTTACTTGGGTACTCAAACCTTCTTGTAATAAAGACCAACATTCCTCTTGGCTTGTTAATTACTCCGCACCTTCTTGTTAACTTTCAGTGATTCATGAACAAATATAGCCAAGTCGTTTGATGCTCAACTCTTCCTAAACTCTCAGCATTTCAGAAATACTTCATTTCTGTTTCAAATTGCTAAAAGGGGACAAAAAGTTGAAGTTTTCATTTGAACTCATCTAGACTTGGGTGCAAGAAACTGTATTAAAAAAACAATATTTTACAGAGCATGAGAAAGTGAGTGCTGATTGGCTGCGCTATCATCAACACTGAGGTGCAGCAGGAATAGTTAATTGTCAATCTTCACTGTCAGACTCAGCAGGTTGATTGATTGGTCAGGGTGTTGCCATGGGAATGCAGGTGATGTTGGAAGTCTCTGTGACCCTTATTTTTCACAATGAAAAAGGGTGCAATGTAAGTACAAATTCTTCTGCCCAAATAAAACAGGGCCCTATGCGTTAATTTACGTAGTTTACAGAATAGATTAGATTACCTACAGTATGAAAACACCAACCCTCCAAAGAGTAACCCACCCAGACCCATTCCTCGACTCTATATTTACCCCTGACCAATGCACCTAACACTATGGCCAATTCACCTGAACCACAAATTTTTTGGATTGTGGGAGGAAACTGGAGCACCCGGAGGAAACCCACACAGACATGGGAGAATGTGCAAACTCCACACGGACAGACACCAGAGGTGGGAATTGAACCCAGGTGAGGCAGCAGTGCTAACCTGTACACATTCATTCAAATACATCAGACTATGCATCCAAATGACAACATAATATTGGGTTCTTAGTGCTATTCAGATTATTTAAGTGGCCCATTGGCTTTGAATGGTGTTCAATCTATTTCAGATCACCCAGGGAACAGATTGACCCCAGGGGGAGGGGTACGATTATTCCAAAAATGTAAGCAATAGGTAAAAGGTAGCTACCTCATACTGCTACTTTGCAATAAACCCACGAGTGGTCTTCTCCACTTACAGGATTCTGCTTCAAGCTCTCTGGGTGTTTTTCCTCCCATATACATGAGTAACACGATTCTGGATTAGTGGTGCTGGAAGAGCACAGCAGTTCAGGCAGCATCCAAGGAGCTTCGAAATTGACATTTCAGGCAAAAGCCCTTCATCAGGAATAAAGGCAGTGAGCCTGAAGCGTGGAGAGATAAGCTAGAGGAGGGTGGAGGCACTGCCTTTATTCCTGATGAAGGGCTTTTGCCCAAAACGTCGATTTTCCTGCTCCTTGGATGCTGCCTGAAATGCTGTGCTCTTCCAGCACCACTAATCCAGAATCTGGTTTCCAGCATCTGCAGTCATTATTTTTACCTCATGAGTAACATTAGCCGAGCTCTGGTGCCAGTGATATGCTGTAGCTGAGCTGGTGGACCATGTCAAACAGCACCTCCCTGCTAACCACTGACAGTGGAAAGCAGACCATTCGTGCTGAACTAGCCCATACCTTCAAACCTCAGGAACCACTGACCAACATTAGATATGATTCTGCTATTGGACAACGTTATACTGAATATTTCAATCTGTGCCAAGAATTACACCAAAAACCAATTTAAGATTGTGAGATTTGTGTATTTGGCAATCTCTGCTGCATTCCTATAGCAGCATCATGACCAGAGTCTACCTGCCTGGGTCTACAATTAAGACTGACAGTTAACTGTTCTTGCAGCATCTCCATATCAACAATGGCCTAATTAATCAGGACCCTTTCTCATTCTGTATAAAATGTTGTCTCTTTTTCCAAGTCTGTTTCTTTCTTCTATTTCTGAGTGCATAATAGAAAACATTCATTTCTTGTCTTTTAGCAATGTTTAATTTCTATATTTCTGACTTTGCCTACCAGAGTGAGTAACCTCACATTTCTCCATGCTGTTTTCCATCTGCCAAATCTTTGCCCACTCCCTTAACTTCTTCAAATCCCACTGAAGAATATTTGCATCCTCATCACAACTGCCTCTTACTCCCAGCCGCTCCACATCAATGGCCTAATGGAAATATCTGACAATGGTGACAATTGCACTACCTCAAAATATTGGTTACACACAACACATTGCCTGCACCAACCAACTGCTCCCTTGAAGCTGGAAATAAACCCTCGGAAGATTATGTTTTGGGGTTAGTTTCAAAACACCAAATATTGAAGGCTCTTGAGACTTTTCAGTATCCTGTTTAATCCAGTAGAGGAAATAGAGTTTGTGAATGGTTCACCCAGATCCTGATATTCTCCTGATTTAATAGTTCATAGATTCGAGGAGAGAGGGAGATAGAGAAAAGAAAATTCCAGGAAACTCTAAGCCAGTATCACTAGGGAACTTATTCAAATCAATCATCAAGGAATTTGTAGCTGGGCACTTCGAAAAACTCCAGGTAATCAGGACAAGTCAGCATCACTTGCGAAAGGGAAATCATGTTTAACAATCTTATAGAGTAGTAACATGTGTTGTGCATAAAGGGGAGGCTGTAAAGGTACTGGATATCAATTTCCACAAGATATTTGAGAAGGTGCCACATGAAAGGTTAATGTGTAAAGTAGAAGTTTATGCTGTAGCAGCAACATATCAGCATGGGGAGAATATTGGCTGGCTGGTAGAAAACAGAGTATGCACATATGGGTTTATGTCTGATTGGCAGGATGTGATGAATGGAATGCTGGAGGGGTCTGTGTTTCATAATTTATATCAATGTCAGAACTTAAACAAGGGAATCAAAAGGTGTGATGGCTAAATCTGCAGACCTCACTGAGACAGGTTGGAAAGTTTGTTTGATGATGGCACGATGAGGTGACAGATGAATAGGTTGAGTGAGAGTGGATAAAAATCTGGCAGAGGAAATAGAATATGGGAAAATTTAAATTTGTTCACTTTGGCAGGTAAAAGGCAGAGAGCGTTAAATAAGTGGCAAAGGAGTGCAGAATCTCAAGGTGTAGGGGGACTTTGGCATCCTGAGCATGAATCACAAAATGTTAGTAGCTAGGTACAGAGAGTGATTAAGAATAACTTAGAGTCCCTACAGTGTGGAAACAGGCCATTTAGCCCAACAAGTCTACAACGACCCTCCAAAGAGTAACCCACTCAGACCTATTCTCTCACTACTCAACGTTTACCCCTGATTAATGCACCTAACCTATACATTCTTGAACACTAAGGGCAATTCTAGTGTGGTCATTCCACCTAACCTGCACATCTTTGGATTATGGGAGTAAACTGGAGAACCTGGAGAAAACCCATGTTGACACAGGGAGAATGTGCAAACGCTACACAGTCACCAAGGCTGGAATCAAACCCAGGTCCCTGATGCTGTGAGGCAGCAGTGCTCACCACTGAGCCACCGTCCCTGCCCTGATTAAGGTGATAATGCATTTACTCTTTATAAAAAGAGGAACTGAGCATAAAGGTAATGAGGTAATGCTTCAGTTACACTGAAGTGCAGTGGTGAGACAACAGCTGGAAAACAATAATAAAAACAAAATGCTGCAGATGCTGAAAATCAAATAAAAGCAGGGAGCGGTGGAGGAATTCCAAAGAACATCAGAACTAGGAGCAGGAGTAGGCCGCTTTGAGCCTGCTCCACCATTCAATAAGATCATGACTGATCTTTTCATGGACTCAGCTCCACTTATCAACATTTTCACCATACCCCTTAGTTTTTTTAATGTTCAAAAATGATCTACCTTAGCTTTAAAAACATGTACTGAGGAAACCTCAACTACTTCACTGGGCAGAGAATTCCCGGGATTCACAACCCTCTGAGTGAAGAAGTTCCTTCTCTATTCAGTCCGAAATCTGCTCACCCTAATCTTGAGGCTATGCCCTCTTGGAGAAAGTGAGGACTGCAGATGCTGGAGATCAGAGCTTAAAAATGTGTTGCTGGAAAAGCGCAGCAGGTCAGGCAGCATCAAAGGAGCAGGAGAATCGATGTTTCGGGCATAAGCTGCCTGACCTGCTGCACTTTTCCAGCAACACATTTTTAAGCTATGCCCTCTTGACCTAGTTTCACCTGCCAGTGGAAACATCCTCTCTACCTCTATCTTATCTATTCCCTTCATAATTTTATATATTTCTATAAGATCCCCACCTTATTCTTCTCAATTCCAATGAATATAATCCCAGTCTACTCAGTCTCTCCTCATAAACCAAGCCCCTCAACTCAAGAATCAACCTAGTGAACCTTCTCTGCACCCCTTCCAGTGACAGTACATCCTTTCTCAAGTAAGGAGATCAAAACTGCACACAGTACTCCAGGTGTGACCTCACCAGCACCCTGTACAGCAGGTTTGACAAAAAGAGAGAGAAACAGAGTTAATGTTTCAAGTTCATGATGACTCTTCTTTGAATCCAGAATGGTCTTTATAAAGGTAGACATGGAAAGGATGTTTCCTCCTGTGGGACTCTGTTTAAAAATTAGGGATTGCTCTTTTATAACAGAATTTGTTTACTCTATCTCAGATGGTTGTTCAATTTTGAATCATTCTGCCTCGGAGGGCAGTGGAGGTTGAGTCGCTGAATTGTTTTGAAGGGGAGGTATTTCTATCCTTGTTAGGTCTGGAACTACAGTAATCAGGAAGTGGTGGGAATGTGGAGCTCAAGAAACAAACTGGTCAGACCTGATCTCATGGACTGGCAGAGTATGCTCGAGGGGCTGAATGGTCTACTTCTGCTCCTAATTAGCACGTTCATATGCACACGTGGACACAGACTTGGTGCCAGTTCTGATGGAGGGGCCATATGAGCCAACTGGTCACTCCCTAAACCTCTTTTTCACTGCCTGTCCAAGATCAGCTGTTGCCTCTTACCATGAGTGTGCGTGTTCAGGAGGGCAGAGTGCCAGGTGGGAGAGGTGGACAGCAGGAGGATCAGTCATAGTAAGTGCAAAGCAGAGTCATTCTATTAAAAGCCAGATGTTTTGTTCACCGTATTCCATTGCCACGTTATTAGATGGTGCTCAGGGGCAGGAGAGGGTGTGGCCGCAGTCACACAAGAATATCAGAAAGTTTGAAACTGCTTTCTGACAGTGTGGGAAGGCTTGTAAGTAAAAATGTCTTCCTCTGCTCACACATTTTGAGTTAAACATTTGGTTTATTTCAATCCCCACAAACTCGCTCTGCCTGGTCAAAGTCTATAATTTTACAGCTCCACCCCTGCCAAGAGTCACTTCAATGTTTCCATTTATGGGTGCATTTGGTAGTAACCACACAGCACAGAAAGACCAGGACCAATCGAAATACTGAGTGGGAGAAACACAAACTGGAAGAGACAATGCTGATCGAGTGTTGCTGACTATGTAAATAGCAGTGACTCATCACAGTCCTGAAACTCTGCTACACCCAAACTCTGTAGAATCATTTCAAACCACAGAACAAACTCTTCATCTATATGTACAAACTGTCAGCGACATGAAAACGAACCCAACCTGATTTACTCTGCAGTAACACAATGTGAGTTTAAAAATATGCTAAGGTTATGAGAGTTCACAGAATTATTACAACAATTCAGCCCATTGTGTCTGCACTGGCTTTCCAAATGAGCAGCTGACTGAGTTGCCAAATGTCCAGGATTATCTTTGACCCCCCTATTGCAGGAATTAAACACTAATTGGCTGGTCACTGCTGTAAGTCAAAAAAAAGGGAACTCCTCATTGAAGGGACTCTGCGTTAAACAATTCAGGTTTTCTCTTGAAAAATAAATTGAAGACGGGGTTGTGCAGCTGGAAGTGGAACAGATGGTCATGTGATAAAACCACCAAGGACACACCCAAGCAGAGTTGGCAACGCTATAGGTCACATGACCTTGTGTCAAGAGCACTTTACAAGTTTAATGGTGCAGGATATTAATTCAACCCTTTACACCCAAACAATCCTTTCCTCGTAGTATTTGCGGGGCCATAGTTTCTGAAAAACCTGGTGGTCTTGCACTGGGGCAGCAGGTAAACAGAAGTGGATGGAATCACTGTGGGAGCTTGTGGATCAGGTGAGGAGGGTAGATAGTGCACACACCCTCTGACCCCACAAGCAGTGACCGACAACCAATAGCCTCTGCATCCAGCACTTCTTTTCTCCCTTCAGTTACTGGGCTTCTCAAGGGTTTGGAAATGCCATCTCAACCTTTTTATAAGGTCTACAATGGACCTTTTATAGACTGGACTTTTTATTTCTTTATGTTTCGCATAGCGAGTTTTAGGATTTGTAGCTCAGGTTAAGGTTCTGGATGTAGGTTTACTCGCTGAGCTGGAAGGTTCATTTCGAGACATTTCGTCACCCTACTAGGTAACATCTTCAGTGGGCCTCAGGCGAAGCACTGTACAGGATTCCTGCTTTCTATTTATATGTTTGGGTTTCTTTGGGTTGATGATGTCATTTCCTGTGGTGCTGTAATTTACTGTTCTTTTTTCTCAGGGGGTGGTAGACGGGGTCTAACTTGATGTGTTTGTTGATTGAGTTCCGGTTGGAATGCCATGCTTCTAGGAATTTTCGTGCGTGTCTCTGTTTGGTTTGTCCTAAAGTGGATGTGTTGTCCCAGACCCTATGTTTCTCATTTTATTTCCGAAGAATGTATACTCAAGAGTCTGTATCTAGGTACCTTTGTATTGCAAGTGGAAATTGTAAATGTTTGACTTTATTCATGTGAGTACGTGACAATAAAGCTAATTCAATTCAATTCAATTCAAAACCATTATATTTGTAGATATTGGGATTTGAGGCCTTAGACTCAGTGAAAATAGTTAAAGACATCACTGGGCTTGTCACCCAGCACCAATTCACTCTCAAAATTGGCTTTGATCCATCCCTCCTCTCTCTTCAGTTTAATCTACACAAAATACAGGGGCGGGGGGAGGGGAACGACAAGGATTTATTTTTAGTCATTGGTAGGATGTGGATGTCACCGGCCGGGCCACATTCATTATTCATCCGTAACTGTCCAGGGGACAGTTAAGAGTTAACTACATTGCTATGGGTCTGGAGTCACATGTAGGTCAGACCAGGTGAGGATGGCAGATTTCCTTCCCTAAAAAGGACATTAGAGAACCAGATGGGTTTCCAACAATAATTACATGGTCACCAGTTGTCTATTCCAGACTTTTATTGAGTTCAAATTTCACCGGCTGCCCTGGTGGAATTAAATGCCATGTCCTTAGAACATTAACTTGGGGTTCTGGAATAGCTGTTCAGTGGCATTACCACTACATCAGCACATCCCCTGACTGGCCTGTTTAGTTTCAGAGTTAGGTACAAGACAAAATGTTGACACCGAATGTAGCTGCTTTTTAAAAACAATAAATTGCCCAGTGTCTAATCCGGTTTTGGATTGGATAAAAGGGACCAACTCAGCCTGGCACTTGAGATTATAAAAGTCCGAGCTACAGTTTAACAAATACCTGGTTCTCATTAAGCACAGTGTGCTGTCTGCAGACTAAAGTGTTTGAAAATTCATTTCAAGAGGGTTTTATAAGAGGCAACATGCAAAAGGCCTGCAGAGAAAGCCTCCTTCTACCATTTGCCCAATGCAAAGGGATATTTATACAGTTGCTGCAGTTACTAAAAAGCTGAAGAGAGTCTGTCCTCACAGTTTGTCAACAGTAAATAATCTCTACCCTTCTGCTTTGCAGTTGTTCATTAGAGCATTTGTTTGTTACAGAACTATAGAACAATGGACATTAACAACTTCACAACATGTCCTTCTATAAACGGCTCATTTCATTAGCATATATTTCACCTGACCTGCACGTATTTGGACTGTGGGAGGAAACCGGAGCACCCAGAGGAAACCCAGAGCAAACTCCACACAGACAGTTGCCTGAGGCGGGAATTGAACCCCTGTCCCTGGCACTGTGAGGCAGCAGTGCTAACCACTGAGCCACTGTGCCGCCCAGACTGAACAGATTGAGGAGGAAAATATCTACAAGATTAATTGGGTCATATGCAGCTGAGCTATTTGGCTCTACCCTGGAAGCCAATCCATTTTGTGGGTGTTTTGCACTAATCCAAATGTTCATTAAGAATACTGGAATGAACACAGACTAAGTGATGCTGGACATTGTTGGTCCAGTTCGGCCACAGAATTTCACCTGGACCTAGTCCAATTGGTTACTGTTTTTGAAGCCAAATCTTTGCCCCTTTCCTACCTTGTTCCTGGAGAGATTTGAGGCCAAGTTCAGCTTCTTTGTGCAGATCCTCTATGTGTGGTGGTCGGGTGGATGGGATGAAGACATTTTCCTGTTGATGTTCGTACTGCGCTGGTTTGTAATGCACGGCCCATTTACTCTCATCATCCACTTCTGAGGCAACTGCCAAGAAACAAAGAGAAATGTATCTCACTGGAAGTCAGCTAGCAGCTGCTTATTCTCAAATATATGCAGCTGTGTGTATTAATCATTACAAACACCAGAACCTTACACCTGTAGCATTTCAATAAATTTTACAGCATTTTTGATTATTGAGGTATTAGTCTACTTAAACTTTACAACAATGAATCAATTCCATTTAAAAACAAACAGACAACTGCATTTGTTTGATGGTGTAATGGTAATCAAATCAGTGCTCACTGCTAACCTCAGAACACTGCCCCTCAATCTCTCCCATGGAGATTTCTTATTGGCTGACATCAATCTGAATGGAGTCAAAGGAATCTCCAGCAACAGTGATGTCATCAATCAGGGCAAGCAGCTAAGCACAGGTTGTCTCTTGATGATATCAGTATCAATGAGAATTCAGAGAAGGCCAAGGATTGCTCCTTGGGGAATGTGGAGGCATCAGGAAGAGAATCAGTTGCATGTGATGTTCTGGCTATGGTCAAATGAATAAAAAGGGACCAAGGTAGGAACAGTGGCAGCCACAGGGCACCAGTGACATGGTGTGGATGATGATGTGGTTACCATGGCAAAGGAAACAGACAAGCCAAGTCTGTTACCGTGGTCACATAGGATGTTAGCAGTGACTTGCAACCAGAGCTGCTCCGGTGCTGTGACTAGGTTAGAAACATCAGTTTAACAGAGTTTTGGAAAGGTGCACATTCAAGGAACAGTAAAGCTCCTTCGCACAGTCCTGAGACTTCCCAAAGCATTAGTAACCAATTAATGACTTTGGCATGTACTTGCTATTGTGGAGTTTGCAGAAATGACAACCAATTTGCACACAGGGAGGTTTCATAAACAATTAGATCCCAAATCAAATTTGTTTTTGGTGATGTTTTCAAAATAACAGACAGGAAGACCAGGATAAAATTTCCCCATAGTTTTCTTTGGATGAAGAGTCATAGACTGAAAATAACAGCTAGAAGGCAAAGAGGGGATTTGAGGAGAAAGGTTTTCACTAAAGGGTGATGGGAGTCTAGAGCGTCCTGTCTGAAATGGTGGTTAAGTTAGAAACAGTTGCAATATTGAAACAGTATTTTGATATTCATTGCATTGGCATTGCCTCAAGGGACATGGGTCAAAAGCTGGGAAATGGGATTAGTGTAATCAGATCTTTGTTGACCGATGCAGACACGATGGGCAGAATGGTCTCTTCTGTGCTGTAATAATCTTGGATTCTGATGTGGGATCAGTTACATGCACACAGAATTACAATCAGAATCACATTTTAACATTTTATCACAAAGGTGGTACCTACAACAGTATAGCGAGGAAGCGATGGCCTAGTGGTATCATTGCAGGATTGTGCATTCAGAGACTCTGATAATGTTGAGGATCTGGGTTCAAATCCTGCTATGGCAAACAATGGAATTTGAATTCAATAAAAAGTAACCTATGAATCCATTGTTGATTGTTGGGGAAAAACCCACCTGTTCCACAAATGTCCTTTAGGGAAGGAAACTGCCATCCTTACCTGGTCTGGCCTACATGTGATTCCAGACCCACAGCAATGTGCTTGACTCTTAATAATTAGGGATGAGCAATAAGTGCTGCCCAGCGATGCCCTCATCTTGTGAATGAATAAAGAAAAGGCATTGTGGCAGCCTTGATAGCCTGTCCACATCTCAAACTAGAATCAGCTCACAGCTTTGATTTAGGTCAAGCAGAACTGCCTTGGAGTCCAATAAGATTGACAGACAGAAATATATCGACATATTCTTCAAAAAGTAATTCATTTATTGGCCATTAATTATGTAATGTCACTAAAATGGCCCTCCCTCCGCAATATAATTGCAAGCAAATAATTCCTATAACATCTTTCTGATCATTTTAAAATAATGGAACGTAGTCACTGAACTCCAATACTGAACTTCAGAATTTAATTGAAATAATACATCCCCCTTTAACAAATGCAGTTCATTCAGAAGTTGAACCCAATAGCTGAGCTAACTCATGTAATGCTGGAGTGGGACATGGTCAAAAGCATTATCTTTTGAACATGATATTAGATCGAGGTATGGCTTGATAGGAAGATGCAGAAATAAAAAGGTCCTGGAATACAATCTGAAGAGCAGTTACTTTTGTGACATGGTCAGCAATCTCGAAGACAATGAATGATGGAAAACAATCGCTAAACTAGCCAACAACTCTTCCAACAAATCAATATTTCTCAAACTACAACAGTTGTCATTACTGTTCAGATTTGTGATTGCTTCATTTTAGCAGAAGAGTAAAAAAAATTGCATTTAAAAATTGAGCGGAGATAATAAGCACTGAATCGAAAATTACCAGAGTTATAGATTTAAAATTAGTCAATAACAATAGTGAATAATTCACATTAACTCGATCCTTTTTGGAACCTTCTCACCTGACTCTGTTCTGATCTGGGTTGATATGATTTGTCAAGCTTTCCAAAATGTGACCCGTGGATTAAATTGATTCGGTGTTGGTAGGTAGTAATGTAGTCAGGCTAATGCAATCGACATCTTCAAGGGGAGGGTTAACCTCTGGTTCACTATACCTCCAGGTCAAGCAAAAATGTTCAAAGCCTCAGTCTATTTACAACAGGTGAATAAACTCTTGAGCAGGAGGTGAAAGATTATGGGTGGTAGGTAATCAGATCAGCCATGATCTTACTGAATGGCACGAAAGCCAGAAGGGCCTAATACAGGTAACTAGCTCCTTTTCCTAATTCATGTTCATATTCTGAGGTCATTTAGCCTGCTGTGGCCAGGCTAGCCACCTGCAAGAGCAACGCAGTGAGACCCACACCCCTACTCTTTCTCTGGAAACCTCTTTGAAAGCTACAACTGAATGTGTCTCTACCACAATCTCAAGCAGTGCCTTCTAGCTCTCAGTGAGAAAAATCTCATCAGTTTCTAGTCTTGAATCACACTATACACTACCATCCTTAATGATGTACTAGCCAATCAGTTTTGCTGAGAATTACTAAATCCAGGTTTTCAACCAGCATTTAGAATGATAGGTTTCACCAAAAATCCATCCATTCAAAAAACTATTCAAATGTAGACCCTTGTGATTAAAAACCTGTCAATAGGAAACGTACAAGTCAAACTGCTCTTTGATGCCTGGAGGAAGGACACCTCATCTTCGGCCTGGAGACCCTCCAACCACACAGGATCAATGTGGATTTCACCAGTTTCCTCATTTCGCCTCCCCCCACCTTATCCCCGATCCAACTCGGCGTTGCCTTCTTGAACTGTCCAAACTATCCATCTTCCTTCCCACCTATCTGCTCCACCCTCCTCTCCGACCTATCACGACCACCCCCACCTTCATCCACCTACCGCATTCCCAACTACCTTCCCCTCCAAGTCCAGCCCCCTCCCATTTATCTCTCTGCTTCCTTGGGCCACCCCCTTATTCCTGCTTATAATTGAAACGTCAACTCTCCTGCTACTCAGATGCTGCCTGATTGGCTGTGCTTTTCCAGCACCACAGTCTTCGAAACTCCTTTTTGTGTAGAGCCTGGATGGACCAGACGATGAGGCCCATACAACACACTTAATCTTCCAGCTCCAATAGCAGTAATCTACCCAACATGATGACCACTGGCACCTTTTATTAAGAATATTAAAGAAACAGCATACCTCTTGTACTGGGATTAAGGCCATTTCTCATTCTGTTTAGGAGAATAAAACTCCATCGCTCTGTAGAGGTGACCCTCTTACCAAGGTAAAAGCTTGAATTGAAATCTGCTCTTTGTGATTGGTTCAACAGATTGTTTAAAAAAAACTATGATTTCCAACACAGCTATAATGCAACAGAATAAATGCAGTACTATTGCTTTCTTTATTTACGCAATACCTTAACAGGATGAAGTTCTGGTACTTAAAGTTAATGACTGAACACTTGCTCAAATACAGGACAGAGAAATGTCAATCGTGAATTCTTTTATGATAAAATTCACTGGCATCATTTGAAGGCCTTGCTTGCTAATGACTATCCAAAAGAAATATTAGATTAGATTACTTAGTGTGGAAACAGGTCCTTCGGTCCAACAAGTCCACACCAGCCCGCCGAAGAGCAATCCACCCAGACCCATTCCCCTACGTTTACACCTGACTAATGCACCTAACACTATGGGCAATTTAGCATGGCCAATTCACCTGACCTGCACATCTTTGGATTGTGGGAGGAAACCGGAGCACCCAGAGAAAACCCACGTAGATATGGGGAGAATGTGCAAACTCCACACAGACAGTTGCCAGAGGTGGGAATTGAACCTGGGGCGCTGGCGCTGTGAGGCAGCAGTGCTAACCACTGAGCCACCGTACCGCAAATTATTTTGAGAGCTTATTTTTGCAAATCGTGGTGAAGTGTGGGATTATGGAGTTTAATAGAGCACTTCTTCAATTAACTCAGATACCACACACTAATGTAAATCATGCACCCACCAGCACTCTCCCAACACCAGAGTGAGCACAGCATAGCAACATCGAGAGCAATACAAAATGCACCATTGCACCAAGAAAGGCAACTATTGTATTTAATTATCAGAGGAATGAAACACAGAAGTAGGAATAATGTGGTATAGTTGTACCTGGCATTCATGAGGTCACCTTTTAGAGTACAGGACAGATATATCTGCATTAGAAGCAATTCAGAGAAGATTCATCCAACTGACTCTCGGGATGGAGGAGTTTTCTTTAAAAGGAAAATTTGACAGATAGAACCTGTGCCAATTGGACTTTAGAAGAATGAGCAACAAGATGATTAAAACATACAAGATGCTGAGGGAATTTGACAGGATGGATTCTGAAAGGATCCCCTTGTAGGAGAGGCTAGACCAAGGGTCACAGGGTTTCCAGTTTAAAGCAGAGACTATAGGAATTTGTTTTTTTTTTAAAAAATGGTCATAAGCCTCTGGAATCTTTCCCATTCAGCCACAAAGACAGGTCAGAGATTTATTCTTTAGTCAGAAGTAGTCATTCTTGACTAACAAAGGAGTCAAATGGGATTGGGGTAGATGGGGAAAATGGTGTTAGATCATCCACGATATGATTAAATAGGAGAGCAGGGTCAAACAACAAATGGCGTCCTCCTAGTCCTTACGTGTTTGCCTGTTTGTAAAGGAAGGTTGAGGTCAGACATCCCAGCTCCAGGACGTCTCTGCAGAAACTCCTCAGCATTATGTCTTAGGCCCAACCATCTTCAGCTGCTTCATCAATGGCCTTCCCTCCATCATAAGGTCAGAAGTGGGGATATTCACTGATGATTGCACAATGTTCAGCACATTTCGTGACTCCTCAGATGCTGAAGCAGTCCATGTCCATGTGTAAAAGACTTGGACAATTTTCAGCCCAAACCAGAATACAGTAGCAAGGAACATCTGCACACACAAATGCCAAGCAAATGTCCACCTCCAAAACAGAAAATCTAACCATCATTCCCTGAAATTCATAGAATCTCTACCATAAGGATTCTGGGTAATCCAAGATGGAGGACATGAAAAATTTCTGGCTGAGAGAGCTGCTCCTTTTTGAGGTATTTTAGGTGTTGGAGGCGATTTCCTCGAATTCCAGGAGCAGCAATTACTGTTTTATATGCTGTTGCATTGTTTTGGAATTTTGAAAAAAAAGTCAAAACAACAGCAGTTTTAAAAGGGAGAAAACAGACAAAGGAAGCACATGATGAGGTCAGTGCAGGAGAGAAAGAGGGGAAAAAAAACCTGACGTTGCCTTTGCTGTTTGAATTCGCGTATCGCTGGACATCAGAGTGCATCTGGGAAAATTAACAAACAGTGAAAATCACAACTGATCCTGGAGGAACTGTTGGGTGTAGTTCACAGCACAGAATCAGATAAATTAATTGTTGTTTTAAGTATGATCTACAGAAAGTCTGCAGCAATGTGTAGAGTGGGTTCTTTCTTGATTGTGTGTTTTTGGAGATATATCTCCTGATTAAACTTAGGATATAAGCCATAACTATTAACTTAACCTGGGGCAGAGTTTGTAGAGGAATAAGACAGTGTTATTTTCTGGGTCTGTAGATTGTGAAGCAGCAAAAATGGCCTATAGTAGAGTGATATGTGGTTCTTGTCAGATGTGGGAGTTTAAAGAGAGTTTAACGGTTACTGCAGATTATGTCTGCCATAAATGCTGTTGGTTATGAATCAGATCGAATGGATCAGTTAGAAGCAATGAAGAATTTGCAACCACAACAGTATATGACGAATGGCAGCTATAGGAAGGGGGGGGGGGGGGGTGTGGGGGGAAAAGTCTCAGATACAGTCACATAAATGGGTTAACTCGAGGAAAGATGAGAGGTAGGCAGCTAGTGCAGGAGTCTTTTGTGGCAATACCCATTTCAAACAGGTATGCTGTTTTGGAAAATGTAGGGGGTGATGGATTCTCAGGGGAATGCAGCACGAACAGCCAAGATTCTGGTATTGAGACTGGCTGTAATGCAATGAGGGGTACGTCAACTTCCAAGAGATCAATTGTGTTAGGGTATTCTCTAGTCAGAGGTACAGACAGGCGTTTCTGTGGCCAGCAGCAAAAAAGCAGAATAGTGTGTTGTTTCCCTGGTGCCAGGAGCAAGGATGTCTCAGAGGGTGAAGAATGTTCTCACGGGGAGAGGGGCCAACAGGAGGTCATTGTCCACATTGGAACCAACGACATTGGAAGGCAAAAGGTTGAGACTCTGAAGGGAGATTACAGAGAGTTAGGCAGGAACTTAAAAAGGAGGTCCTCAAGGGTAGTAATATCTGGATTACTCCCGGTGCTATGAGCTAGTGAGGGCAGGAATAGGAGGATAGAGCAGATGAATGCAAGGCTGAAGAGCTGGTGTATAGGAGAAGAATTCACATTTTTGGATCATTGGAATTTTTTTGGGGTAGAAGTGACCTGTACAAGAAGGATGGATTACACCTAAATTGGAAGGGGACTAATATACTGGTAGGGAGATTTGCTGGAGCTATTCAGGAGGATTTAAACTAGTAAGGTGGGGTGGTGGGACCCAGGGAGATAGTGAGGAAAGAGATCAATCTGAGACGGTACAGTTGAGAATAAAGACGAGTCAAACAGTCAGAGCAGGCAGGGACAAGGTAAGACTGATAAATTAAACTGCATTTATTTCAATGCAAGGGGCCTAACAGGGAAGGCAGGTGAACTCAGGGCATGGTTAGGAACATGGGGCTGGGATATCATAGCAATTACAGAAACTTGGTTCAGGGATGGACAGGACTGTCAGCTTAATGTTCCAGGATACAAATGCTACAGGAAGGATAGAAAGGGAGGCAAGAGAGGAGGGGGAGTGGCATTTTTGATAAGGGATAGCATTACAGCTGTACTGAGGGAGGATATTCCCGGAAAAAACATCCAGGGAAGTTATTTGGGTGGAACTGAGAAATAAGAAAGGGATGATCACCTTATTGGGATCGTATTATTGACCCCGTAATAGTCAGAGGGAAATTGAAAAACAAATTTGTAAGGAGATCTCAGCTATCTGTAAGAAAAATAGGGTGATTATGGTAGGGGATTTCAACTTTCCAATCATTGACTGGGACTGCCATAGTGTTAAGTGTGTAGATGGAGAGGAATTTGTAAAGTGAGGACAAGAAAATTTTCTGATTCAGTTTGTGGATGTACCTACTAGAGAAGGTGCAAAACTTGACCTACTCTTGGGAAATAAGGCAGGGCAGGTGACTGAGGTGTCATTGGGGGAGCACTTTGGGGCCAGCGACCATAATTCTATTAGATTTAAGATAGTGATGGAAAAGGATAGAACAGATCTAAAAGTTGAAGTTCTAAATTGGAGAAAGACCAATTTTGACAGTATTAGGGAAGAACCTTCAAAAGCTGATTGGAGGCAGATGTTCGCAGGTAAAGGGACGGCTGGAAAATGAGATAACAAAAATCCAGAGAAAGTATATTCCTGTCAGGGTGAAAGGGAAGGCTGGTAGGTACAGGGAATGCTGGATGACTAAAGAAATTGAGGGTTTGGTTAAGAAAAAGAAGGAAGCATATGTCAGGTATAGACAGGATAGATCGAGTGAATCCTTAGAAGCGTATAAAGGCAGTAGGAGTATCCTTAAGAGGGAAATCAGGAGGGCAAAAAGGGGGACATGAGATAGAATTAAGGAGAATCCAAAGCTATTTGCCAAAGGGCTTTTACAAATACATTAAGGACAAAAGGGTAACTAGGGAGAGAATAGGGCCCCTCAAAGATCAGCAAGACGGCTTTGTGTGGAGCCACAGAAAATGGGGGAAGATACTAAATGAATATTTTGCATCAGTATTTACTATGGAAAAGGATATAGAAGATATAGAAATCCCCAGTACCTGATCAGGTGTACCCGAGAACTCTGTGGGAAGCTAGAGAAGGGATTGCTGGGCTTCTTGCTGAGATATTTGTATCATCGATAGTCACAGGTGAGATGCCAGAAGACTGGAGGTTGGCAAAAGTGGTGCCAATGGAAAAGAAGGGTGGTAAGGACAAGCCAGGGAACTATAGGCCGGTGAGCCTGACCTCGGTGGTGGGCAAGTTGTTGGAGGGAATCCTGAGGGACAGGATGTACATGTATTTGGAAAGACAAGGACTGATTAGCGATAGTCAACGTGGCTTTGTGCGTGGGAAATCATGTCTCACAAACTTGATTGAGTTTTTTGAAGAAGTAACAAAGAGGATTGATGAGGGCAGAGCGGTAGATGTGATCTATATGGACTTCAGTAAGGCGTTCAACAAGGTTCCCCATGGGAGACTGATTAGCAAGGTTAGATCTCATGCAATACAGGGAGAACTAGCCATTTGGATACAGAACTGGCTCAAAGTTGGAAGACAGAGGGTGGTGGTGGAGGGTTGTTTTTCAGACTGGAGGCCTGTGACCAGTGGACTGCCACAAGGATTGGTGCTGGGCCCCCTACTTTTTGTCATTTACATAAATGATTTGGATGCGAGCATAAGAGGTACAGTTGGTAAGTTTGCAGATGACACCAAAATTGGAGGCGTAGTGGACAGCGAAGAGGGTTTCCTCAGATTACAACAGGATCTTGACCAGATATGGGCCAATGGGCAGAGAAGTGGCAGATGGAGTTTAATTCAGATAAATGCAAGGTGCTGCATTTTGGGAAAGCAAATCTTCGCAGGAAGTATACACTTAATGGTAAGGTCCTAGGGAGTGTTGCTGAACAAAGAGACCTTGGAGTGCAGGTTCATAGCTCCTTGAAAGTGGAGTCACAGGTAGATAGGATAGTAAAGATTGTGTTTGGTATGCTTTCCTTTATTGGTCAGAGTATTGAGTGCAGGTGTTGGGAGGTCATGTTGCAGCTGTACAGGACATTGGCTAGGCCACTGTTGGAATATTGCGTGTAATTCTGGTCTCCTTCCTGTTGGAAAGACGTTGTGAAACTTGAAAGGGTTCAGAAAAGATTTACAAGGATGTTGCCAGAGTTGAAGGATTTGAGTTATAGGGAGAGGTTGAACAGGCTGGGGCTGTTTTCCCTGGAACGTCGGAGGCTGAGGGGTAACCTTATAGAGGTTTGCAAAATTATGAGGGACATGGATAAGATAAGTAGACAAAGTCTTTTCCCTGGGGTTGGGTAGTCCAGAAGTAGAGGGCATAGGTTCAGGGTGAGAGGGGGAACGATATAAAAGAAACCCAAGGGGCAACTTTTTCACGCAGAGGGTGGTACGTGTATGGAATGAGCTGCCAGAGGATGTGGTGGAGGCTGGTGCAATTGCAACATTTAAGAGGCATTTGGATGGGTATATGAATAGGAAGGGTTTGGAGGGATATGGGCCGGGTGCTGGCAGGCGGGACTAGATTGGGTTGGGATATCTGGTCGGCATGGATGGGTTGGACCGAAGGGTCTGTTTCCATGCTGTACATCTCTATGACTATGTGGAAGCAGGCCATTCTGGCAGGGGGATGGTATGGGATGGGTGGGGTGGGCAGGGATGGGTGGGGTGGGGGGGGGAGATGTGAGGGTCAGGGGAAGGAGATTGCTTCAGTTCTGATTCTACTCAACATAAAAACTCTGGTCAAGTGGAGAATGCTCCCCCTTTGCCTGGATTGGTGCTGCTCCAACAACACCCAAGAAGCTTGACACCATCCAGGACAAAGCAGCTCACGTGATTTGCACATCCACAAGCATCCACTCCCGCCACCACCAATGCTCAGTAGTTGCAGTGTATACTGTCCACAAGATGCACTGCAGAAATTTACCAAAGACCTTTAGAAAGCACCTTCCAAGCTGACAACCACTTCTACCTGGAAGGATTAGGCCAACAGATTCATGGAAGCACCACCCCCTACAAGTCTCCCTCCAAGCCACTCACCATCCTGACTTGTAAATATATCACCCTTGCTTAACAATTGCTGGGTCAAAATCCTGGAATTTCCCCTCTAAAGGACATTATGGGTCAGCCTACAGTACAGCCAGTAGTAGTGCCCATATCCCAAAAATGTAATTGTTGAAATCCCAAAGTAGGCAATTTTAAACAATGGAAACAGAGTATTTACAGACCCAGACAGACAATAGAAAAGAACAGAAATGGTGAGGCACATGAAAAATCACACAGCGAGGTCTGTTTGCACAGCCTTTTTCCAACTTGAGGGCTTCAAGCAGCATTTATCCCACTCAGAATAAGATATGGATAATTCAGATATCATGTGACCAGGACACATCTCAAAGTTTTGATTTGAGCGTTAACTGCAGAAATTCAGTCATTTGTAATATATTGGCTCACAGTCCTCAATTCAAAGCTCCAAAATTCACCTTGAATCAGATCTGCTCATTTCTCTACTTATTACATCCTCTGATTTCTTACACAAATAAAACAAGGTTGACAGGACTAATTATGCAAATTAAAGCTATCATATTAAATAGCTTCAGAGATATCCCCAAACGTTTTTCACCTCAAATCCCCTAGAGAATGGTGCACACAATGGGATCTGTGTCTCATCACATAACAGCAAAGTGTAGGATTGGCCCATTAGAGGTAGCAGCAAACGCTCTGATAGCATATTGTCAGGTTTGGAACTTGTGGCTGTTACATATTTCCCAGCAATCACCACATTAGGCTTAAATCTGTGCAAAATAATTTTACTTTGCTACATCCTTCAAGTGCCAATTAAAACATTTAAAAATAGATATTCATCTCCAAACAGATCAATAATGCAGCTTTAAGAGATACAGCTATGCTTATAATTTTAAAAAATTAATAACTTCAGAGAGCTCTCAGTCTGCAGTCAATAAACATGTCTAGCCAACATAAAATAAAATGTAAGCTACACAGTTCTCTGAAGAATATAAAAAGGTACATGTAATACCAGGTATAAAAGTGAGATCCAATGCATCAAGAACCTCCCCCATTTCTCTGAATCTCCAAATTTAAAGAAAACTAATATAAAGTTACACGGACAGAGCAGGGGAATGGGACTGACTAGTTTGGAGTTTGGGAGCACACATGAACTTGATTGACTGAATGGCCACCTTCTGTGCCATAACTGACCTGATAACTATGACTGAAGCACCAAAAGTAATTCACCCATAAGCCTTGGGGAATAATCCAGTCTTCAAGGTGAACAAAGCTAACTCCAAACTGACTGAAACATTGACCAAAGGAAGCCTCATTCTATAGCAAGACTTACACAGAGGCTCAAAACCATTTAAACAAGCCTTTGGCTCAAAAGGCAGTTCCATTCCAATTCTCTAATTTTACTCACAGATTATGTTCATCAGTTTGCAACAATTAATTTCTCAAACAATTGAGAAAGTGAAATATATGAATAACTGCCAAAGATAATATTTCCAGAAATAATGGATTCAATAACCTTTTTTTTAAAGCTACATGTACACAGCACACATTGCTATGGAAAACAGCATAAGATCATTAACATTTGCCAACAGTTGAGAGAGTTTATTTTTAATTCACTCTTGGGATGCGGGTATCACTGGGGAGGCCAGCATTAATTGCCCATAAGAAGATGGTGGTGAGCTACATTTTAGAACTACAAGTCCACATCCTGTTGGAACACCTACAGTGCTGTTAGGATCTGAATCAGACTTTAAAATGTTTTGGAAATCAAAAAACATAGTAAACATTGAAATTTTGAAAAAAAAGAGGGAGGATAATGCTGGAAGCAAATGACTGACAAAAGATCCCAACTTGAAACCAATCCTCCACTTTTGAGAAATTCATAATTAAAACTTACTCAAGTCTGTTTGTGAAACTGTTAGGGATCGCTGTATACTTGCAGCCACAGATCAGGGGCTACAGTGTAAAGCATAACTGGCTATCAACCCGCGCTGTGCACTGAAACATGAAGCTGTTAAAGCAATTTTAAACTTTAAAATTGCTCAATGTAGATGAGAGATTAAGAATCCAAGAAGATAATTATTACAATAAAAATTCCTCTTTGAATCTTCACACATAAACAATCTGCATATGAATCAATATTTTGTGTCATAAGTGACCAGAGTCAAAGAGAGTGGTGCTGGAAAAGCACAGCCAGTCAGGCAGCATCTGAGGAGCAGGAGAGTCGACATTTTGGGCATAAGCCCTTCACAAAAGGCTGTCAGCCAAACAAAGCTTTCCTCATTGGCGGTCCCCCTGGCTGGAGGGAGATGGTGTGTGTGCATCTCTCTCTCTTTCTGGTTTGATTGGTCTGAAGATGGCTGACAGGTCCAATACACGATTTATAGATTCTGCTATGAGGAGGAAGGAGAGGTGACTAAGTGGGTTGTTTCTAGGTTTGTCCACTCTGTCCAACCCCTATCTTTTACATCGGTATCTCTTGCCATTACGCGAACCTTCTCCATTCCGGTTAGTCACAAACTGGAGGCTGCCTAGCTCAGTGGGAGGTCTGACCTATTCAGGGATGTTTGGAGATCATCCCTAAAGCATTCCCACTGTCCCCCTGGGAGTTCCCTACTGTGTCAAAGTCGGGCAATTGTTCTGGGAGACTGCTCTGAAGTATCCAAACAGGATTTATGCTGATGATTCACAGGATTATGCTGATGAACAGGATTGATGCTGCCTCCCTAACATTGCTGAAAATGTGTTGCTGGAAAAGCGCAGCAGGTCAGGCAGCATCCAAGGAACAGGAGAATCGACGTTTCGGGCATCAGCCCTTCTTCAGGAATGAGGAAAGTGTGTCCAGCAGGCTAAAATAAAAGGTAGGGAGGAGGGACTTGGGGGAGGGGCGTTGGGAATGCGATAGGTGGAGGGAGGTCAAGGTGTGGGTGATAGGCCGGAGTGGGGTGGGGGCGGAGAGGTCAGGAAGAAGATTGCAGGTTAGGAAGGTGGTGCTGAGTTCGAGGGATTTGATTGAGACAAGGTGGGGGAGGGGAAATGAGGAAACTGGAGAAATCTGAGTTCATCCCTTGTGGTTGGAGGGTTCCCAGCGATAGAGCGTTGGAGGAAGAGCACCTCATCTTCCGCCTGGGAACCCTCCAACCACAAGGGATGAATCAGATTTCTCCAGTTTCCTCATTTCCCCTCCCCCCACCTTGTCTCAGTCAAATCCCTCAAACTCAGCACCGCCTTCCTAACCTGCAATCTTCTTCCTGACCTCTCCGCCCCACCCCACCCCACTCCACTCCACTCCGGCCTATCACCCACACCTTGACCTCCTTCCACCTATCGCATTCCCAACGCCCCTCCCCCAAGTCCCTCCTCCCTACCTTTTATCTTAGCCTGCTGGACACACTTTCCTCATTCCTGAAGAAGGGCTGATGCCTGAAACGTCGATTCTCCTGCTCCTTGGATGCTGCCTGACCTGCTGCGCTTTTCCAGCAACACATTTTCAGCTCTCATCTCCAGCATCTGCAGTCCTCACTTTCTCCCTAACATTGCACAAACTAGCACCCCAGAAATATTTATTCATTAACACTGGCCCCAGCTAATGGAAAATTCCTGAATTTATAATGTACCTGTTGCCTTCCTTTTTTTTATTCCTTATTTTAGGTGGAGGAAGAATGATTAACTTATTATTAATACATTATAAATCACTGCAGAAAACTCCAGTGGTGTTGGACTTTATCATTATAATAATATACAAAATGGTCTAAACGATATCAGATTTGATCAATTATAACTCCAATCAGTGTCCTGAAACATAAGCAGTGACTGCAAGGGGCTAAATTGCAACAAGGCCTCTTATTGGGCACAGTTATTGTAAAATATAATTACCTCCTAACCAATGGGAGTGATGCAAGGAGCATGCAAACTACACAAGACCTTTCTTTCAAAAAGTCATTAGGATTGAAATGGTAGCTCTGCTTTTCATCCACAGATGCT
Source organism: Chiloscyllium punctatum (assembly GCF_047496795.1). Taxonomy (NCBI): domain Eukaryota; kingdom Metazoa; phylum Chordata; class Chondrichthyes; order Orectolobiformes; family Hemiscylliidae; genus Chiloscyllium; species Chiloscyllium punctatum. The sequence continues at coordinate 834,677 of NC_092765.1, read as the reverse complement.
GCCAGACCTGCTGACTTTCTCCAGCAATTCCCGTTTGTATTTCAGAGTTCCAGGTATCGGCAGTTCTTTTACTTTAGCCTGTAAACTACATACTGTTCGTACTTATCGCAGATCCAACCTTCCAACTTGGCACCACCCTCGTGACCTGTCTATCTTCCTTCCCAAGCTATGCGCTCCACCCTCCCCTCCAACCTAACACCATTACCCCAGCTCCATTAACTATCACATTTCCAGCTACCTTGGCCCCAATTCAACCCACCCCCCCCCTCCCATTTATCTCACCATCCCATCAGCTCACAGCCTCATTCCTGATGAAGGACTTTTGACCGAAACGTCGATTCTCCTGCTCCTTGGATGCTGCCTGACCTGCTGTGCTTTTCCAGCACCACACTCTTGACTCTAACCTCCAACATCTGCAGTCCTCACCTTCTCCTATTGCTTAGGTGTGGTGCAGTGACTCAGTGGTTAGCACTGCTGCCTCACAGCGCTAGTGACCCGGGTTTGATTCCAAGCTTGGGCAACTGTGTAAAGTCCACACAGACACTCTCCCTGTGTCTGCATGGATTTCCTCCTACAATCACAAAGATGTGCAGATCAGGTTGGCCATGATAAATTGCCCATAATGTTAGGTGCATTAGTCAGGGCTAAATAGGGGGTGGGAGAATGGGTCTGGGTGGGTTACTCTTCGGAGGGTCAGTGCGGACTTGTTCGGCCGAAAGACCTGTTTCCACACTGTAGGTAATCTAATCTAATCGTATACTAGCCTAGCTCTGTCGTTGCAGCATCCAATCCAATGTTAACCACAGAGAGACTGGCATTGCTCAGCACAGTCTCCAGATGTTGGTGCAAGGCTAAAACTCATTCAGATGAGCCTAGATTTCATGCCAGACTGAATCTAACTACAGCAGGAAATAACTTTCTCAGCAGGAGGATACCAGAGTAATTAAACCACAGGGAGGATTCCTGGCATTTTCCAATGCAGCACAGGAGGCCGGAGTGAAGAAAATGGAAAGCAACAAGATCCTGTTTCTGCAGGGGCTTCTCCAGATGAAGTCTCTGAAGCATGGCAGAAAGACAGCACCTTTTCAGGATAAATGCCCAAGAACCTGGCTCTGAGGACCAGGCTACAGGGATGGAAGGTGTTCTGTGGTCTCAGCAACACTCAGACTGACCCCTTTCCCAAATCCTCAACCATGGATAAACCAGGCACAATAGTCCTGATGAAAGGTTCCGACCTACTCCTCTGATGCTACTTGACCTGCTGTGCACTTCCCAGCTCCACACTTTATCCAGTCCACATCTTCGAGATACACTGTGACCCAGATGAACTGCAGGGTAACAGGAGAGGGGGGGAGAGAGTGTCACTGAAACAGTGTCTCAGACCCAGGATTTGAATGCATGGTTTAAATTCCAGAGTAAGATGGTGGAATTTTAAATAAAATTTGGAATTATAAGTTAGTAATGGTGATCAAGGCAAGCCCATCAATTGTTGTAAAAAGTCATCTCATTCGGGGAAGGAAATCTTCATTTCTACCTAATCTGTCATAAAAGTGACTCCACAGCCACTGCAATGCGGATGAATTTTAAATAAATAAATTTAAGAAATGCACCGAAACCTATTCCTCTCTGAAATGGCAAGGTATAAGACAACAGGAAGCAATGAACAGTGCTTCAGTGACCTCCCAAACACGGAGATGAACTGAGAGATATTACTGGTGCTAGCTTCAGAAGATCCACAGAATAGAGTCAGTGACAGGGACAGCTGGATCCCAGAAGTGTCACTCCCTTGGCATGAATGTAACAATCTCAGTGGCGAGTGGCAGCCTGCTCAGACATTACTCCTGGCTGAAGTAGAGATGGAAAGAAAGATGGTTCTTGGTGCATGTTATCTCTGAGCAACCTCTTTTCATCACCCTCTCACAAGAGAACATTTCCTGTTCAAAGGCCATTCAAAACAGAATGAGAATGTGGAGCCACAACAGCTCTCGATCAACTCCTGTAATACAGTATTCCCAATTCCTCGATAGTGACACAAGCATTTCACCTGACACTGGAATCTTGCTGAACTAAGATTTGTGCAGCTGAACAAATGTTTGAATTAGACCTCCCCAGTTCTGGGAGCTATATTTCAGTCAGAATATGAACACATTGGAGAGAGTGAGAAAGTGCTTTCCACAAACTGTTCCAGGGATGAGGAAAACTTCAGTTGTAAAGGTGGGATTGAAGGGACTGTTTTCCTCAGTGAAGAAAAGGCTGAGAGAACCTTTGTTCAAAGTTTTCAAAATCACGATGGGTCTGGATAGAGTAGACAGGCAGAAACTGTACCCTCTCAGAAAAGGATCAATGAGAAAGCACAAACAAAGATGAGAAAGGCCTTTTTCTCACACGGATTAATTCGAGCATGCAATACACTTTGTGGAAGTGTGATGGAGGCAGGTTCAATCAATCAAAATGTTCAAGAGGACATTGGATAATTACCCTCTACATTTTCTAATTCAGTAATGGGGAAAAGACAGGAGAATGAACAGAATTATAATCAGAGCTGGTGCAGATACAATAAGCCAAATGGCCTTCATTCTGAGACTAGGCCGAAGTGAAGACTGCAGATGCTGGAGATCAGAATCTAGATTAGTGTGGTGCTGGAAAAGCGCAGCAGGTCAGGCAGCATCCGAGGAGCAGGAAAATCAACATTTCAGGCAAAAGCCTGATGAATGGCTTTTGCCTGAAATTTCGATTTTCCTTCTCCTTGGATGCTGCCTGACCTGCTGCGCTTTTCCAGCAACACATTTTTAAGTAATGATACAATCCTCTTACTCTGCTTTCACCTCACGCACACGCAGGAGTTAGTGACAGCCCACTTCAGAATAGTCACTGAAACCAGTTAGAAACCAGTGACACTACACAGCACAATGGTGTGCCCTTCACTTTCGATTTTCCAACAATAAAAAACTACAAACCTCTCTAAACTAGCTCAGAACAGTCAGACGCCATTGTGAAGGCAAGTGACCTTTAATATGCAACCATGATCAAATTTACACAAAACAGCATTTATCACCTTGAGGATATATTCCAAGCTGACCTTGTTTTTGTTCCATATTTCAACATTGGGGTCACATTGTAAAATGGGGAGGAGCAAATCAGCTGGCTTTAAGCCAGTTCAAAGTACGGAGAATTCCAACACAACTGTGCAGACAGGAAACCCGCAGCCAACCTTATCGACTTGAACTAACAAGCAGCAGAATTCCTTCACAAACAGGGAGGGGCTGAAAAGGAAATGTCACAGGACAATACAAGCCAGGGCGAGGTGATTAGTCACACCTGTACCTTTATAAAAACAAAATTACTTGAAATTTTAGGGGCAGGTAATGAAACCAGGTCCCAGACAGACGTTTTGGAATAAAACAGAAATTGTTGGTGAAACTCAGCAGGTTATTCCTTTCTGTCTTCAGTATATACACAAACCTTGTCTGAGCCACAATCACTCCTGAGGAAGACATACAAAACCCCAAATATTAACTCTGCTTTCTCTCCATTGATGCTGCCAAAGCAGTTGAGTGTTTCCAGCAGTTTCCATTTTTATTTCAAATTCCCAGCATCTGCAGTTCTTTGTGTGTTTTTTGTTCAACCTTTTGGAGTGTTGTCCATATTCAGAAATGAAGCAAAGATTTTAATCAAAATTAAATCTAGAACTCCTGAAAATTCATTACTGTGAAAAGGTAGACCTGAAATTGTGTACTGAAGCTGGGCTTCAGTGTAAATATATTTTTGGTCAGATGGATTCAATAAAGTGAGCGAATTAATGGCTCCAATCTTTACTAACACCAGGTGCTGCAATTTTCAGTACAATTTTTCTGAAATCAATCAAACCAATCAAAAGGAGTGATCAAAGAATTTGATAATATTCAGTGAAGATATATCAGTGATAAGGATCCATAAGAGAGGGAAATGCCACCCATGACTTCAGGAAGTTAAAAGGTAGTATCAAGCTGAAACAAAAAGCAAATAATTCCTCAAAATGACTGGCAGGTCAGAAGATTGGACAAAATCTAAAAACCTAAAGACCAAAAGGAAGAAAGAAATTAGAATGAGAGAAATGTAGCCAGAAATACAGGTTCCTTTGGGTATTTAATGAGGAAAGGAGCAGCTAAAATGGGTGTTAGTCCTTTCGAGGGAGTCTAGGGAATTAATAAGGGCAAATACACAATATTGATGCATTGAGCAGATACTTTTATTGTAAAGGATTCAAATAATATCCCTAAAGTTATTCTAAATCCAGAGGGGAAAGGTTGACAGAACTTAAAGCAATTACAATCACTAGAGAAAAAATGTGGAGATAATTATTACATCAATAAGGTGGCTAGTCCCCAGATCCGGATGGAATTCATTATAGGATCTTACAAGGTAGATAATCAAATTATAAATTTAAGATTGATACATCTACTAGAGACAAAAAAAAACTGCAGATGCTGGAATCCAAGTTAGACAGGCAGGAGACTGGGAGAACACAGCAAGGCAGGCAGCATCAGGAGGGACAGGCAGGAGGCTGGAGGAACACAGCAAGGCAGGCAGCATCAGGAGGGACAGGCAGGAGGCTGGGAGAACACAGCAAGGCAGGCAGCATCAGGAGGGACAGGCAGGAGGCTGGAGGAACACAGCAAGGCAGGCAGCATCAGGAGGGACAGGCAGGAGGCTGGGAGAACACAGCAAGCCAGGCAGCATCAGGAGGTGGGGAAGTCAACTTTTTTGGTGTAATCCTTTTTCAGGACTGAAGGGTTACACCCGAAACGTCAACTTCTCCACCTCCTGATCCTGCCTGGCTTGCTGTGTTCTTCCAGCCTCCTGCTTGTCTGATGCATTTATTAAGCTCCCTAGATTTTGCAGAGACCTTATCAGATTTGAAAATGGAGAACATAGCTCTTTTTCAGAGAGGGGGATGCTGGACAAGAGTCAGAAAGCAGGAAGCTACAGGCCAGTTTACTTTCCAGCTGTCATAAACAAAATGCTTAGATCTGCTCAGGAGGGCACTTAGAAAATCTCAATGCAGTCAGGCAGAGCCAAAATATGACAGTATTCTTTGAGGAAGTCTCAAATCAATGTGGATAAAATCTGTGTATGTGGTGCAGATTTCCAGAAGGTTTTTACTCAAACAAGAGCTTATGGTATGGGGGAATATATTAAAAGATTAGCTGGCTAACAGGAACAAAAAGGGTAAATGGGTCATCTTCACATTGGCAAGATGTGGTGAAAGCATTGCCACTGGGATCTGTGCTGGGGCCTCTATTATTTATATCAATGATTTGGATGATGGGACCAAATGCATGGCTGCTAAAATTGCTGATGACATAAAATAGGTGGGAAAGTAAATGCTGGACAGGACACAAGGAGACTACAAAAGGAATATGGATAGGTTAAGTGAGTTGGTGAAAGTTTTGCAGATGCAGTGTAATGTAGGAAAATGTAAACTTACCCACTTTGCTAGGAAGAATAGAAAGACAGGTGGAGCGAGAGAGTGAAGAACACAGCTACAGAGGGATCTGGGTACCCTGAATCACAATAGGTCCATATGACAGAGGTGGTGGTGCTGGATGTCTTAAAAGGCATAAATATGGAAAAATCCCCAGGACATGATCACGGCTCCCTAGAACTCTTTGCGAAGCTAGGGAAATGAATGCTGGGCTCCTTGCTGAGATATATGGATCATTGATAGCCACAGGGGAGGTGCCAGAAGACTGGAAATTGGCTAATGTGGTGCCACTATGTAAGAAAGGTGGTAAGGAAAAGCCACACAACTATAGACCAGTGAGCCTGACGTCGATAGTAAGGAGGGAATCCTGATGAACAGGATTTACATGTATTTGAAAAGGCAAGAACTGATTATAGAGTCATAGGAGTATTATGTTTATTTTCTTAAGTATCCATCACATCTCTCTCCCAAATCATCCATTACCTACAGCTCTTGAACTTCCCACGGGGTTAAGTGGAGTTGTATTATTGAACAGATGATGAAAGAAGATTATTTCAACAGTGAGATGTCAGACTATACAGGTAAGTAAAATAAAAACTTTGATTTGTAATTGGTCCTTTTTTGAGATGGAAAAATACACAAAAGGAAGATGAAGGTTCTATAACTAATCACATCCAGTTCCACAAAGTTGAGTAAATGGTCATTGTTCAGAGCTAGTTTATCAGATTATAAATATTCAAAATTGCATGAAAAATCACATCAAAAAACTGACTTTGGACTTTGCCATTTCATTCTGAAGTGCTTAATGAGCTTTGATGCCATTTCAGAATCGACATGCAGCAATGACAAGGGTCACCTACAGAAACCTGAAATACTTGTCAAGATTTAACCTATGTAAACACATGGATAAGATGGAAACATGCAAGGCTAGCCAAGCTTTCATTTCTATGTTCAAGAGAAGGATAATGATTTTGTTCTTTGAGTTTGTCTTTACCTCAACATAACCTCACTTCCTGATCCCTAAGAGACAGGTATTGACTGTAAACTTTATGGTGCATTTCACAATCCCTGTCACTGACCCAGCAGCCACATGGTAGCAATAGGAGCGACTTCATTCTGAGGGCTTAAATGAGGCGCTTTGAGCATTCGTGTCTCAAGGGAGAAAGAAACCTGAATCTATGACATTTAGACCAATCAGCAATGTTAGTCTTTTCATCTCTCACAATTAATTCATCATCTAATAGATAAACACAACTGTTTCCATTAGACTAAGTGTCAGCGACCAGGAATCACAGATTGAAAGGGAACCTGAGAAGATAATGCAATATTCCTACAGGTAGGTATCCAAAATACACAAGTTCCCTTTCTAACTCAAGGCTTATTTTAATATCTCCAACACCTAATCACCTTCATCAATAGGCAGTGTTATGGCTAGATTTCACTTTTACAGCTTTTCCTTCAGAAATCCCCAATTATAGTCAATGACTTTACCCAGTGATCACAAGGAAAGACTTGTTTTTGGTCAGGTTTTTGTTTAGGACAGGGAGAGATGGGGAGAGATGATAGTACATTTAAGGACGTATCAACAAACATTGCCATGATAACATTCCCCATGGGTTTGAATGGGCGAGAGAGAAGTCATGACAGTTGCAACAACTCCAAAGATTCAGTTGTAAGCAGGGTCAATTCACAAGTAACTAGAACAAAACTGTGAATCCCACTTCAAATGATTCATAAAGATTCAGAACAAGATTTAACCTTTTATAGGGAGGATGAGTTTTCCTGTAGAAATGTGAAACTTCCATAGAACTGGAAACTGCATACACATTGTAGTTTGGAATATCTTAATTCTACAAATGAGATACTTCCAATGTTTCCCTTATTCCCAGAATATTTACGCATGTAAGCACCGTCGATATTGCAACTAATAAGGTTCACTGACTGTAACAAAGAGTTTTGAACGATTTGCAAAGGCCTAAGGTTCAGGACTGAAGCTGTGCATTTCCTCCTGTGGTTGTTTGATTACACATTTCATTTTACAGCAAAGTTATAACTACTTCAGATTTTCTCAAATGAAACCACCTCCACTTGCAAAGATGATACAAGTTTAAATAGGAAATTAGGACAGGAATCTGACCCAATCAGAGAATGCTGAAATATGTAAAATAAGTAATTGAACTGAATTAACTTCATTCTCACATGTACTCAAATGAGTACAGTGAAAAGTTTTGAACAGCTTGTAGAGATTGAAAAACTGAATCTCGAAATAGGTGGCCCATGAAACTGTCCAGATAGTCATTCACATCATTCCAAAGAGGGGGAATGACAATTTTCAAATATAGGATTCCAATATTCTTTACAATTTGTCAGACTCAAACTAGGTGCCTAAATCAGCTTTAGAATGGGCTTCAGGTTTTGGTTCATTAATATGTAAACGCCAGAACTTCTTTTAAATCACATTCGAGATAACTTAAGGTTTTATAAAAAAAAGTGACATCTCAACTCAGACAGACAATGAATTAAAGGTGTCAGGTTAGAGTCTGTCTGTATCCCAATCTTGAGTCAGACTGGTTCTGTTTCCAAAGTAGGAATTTATAAAATGTTATATGGATTGACTGCCTGCAGGTTGTGCGCCTTTTGAGCAACACCGGTACCTCTACATCACAATTCTGCTTTGACTAAGATAACCACAGAAACCACTGATATAATTTTTAAAGTTTAATAATGCTGTCAATTCCCCAACTTGTACATTACCAGGAATCAACTTCAAATATCCACACACACCGTTTTGACAAGATGTTTTATAAAAATTCTCAGTCACGATGTATTATAGTGTAAGGAGTGATTGTATTAATTACATTAAAATGCAGACTAATAGCCAGTAGTGAAATTTGTTAATTATATGGTAAATCTTAATAGCAGATAATAAATACATTTAAAAACGTTCGTGCTGGAAACACACAGCAGGTCTGGCAGTACCTGCACCAAGAGAGAGATGTGAATATTAGTGAACTGTATTCAGTATCCCACACAACAGAACTTGAAAATATCAGGGAATGCAAAAATGATGATTAACTACCTGCAGCTGGAATTGTCACTGTAGCACAGGAAAAACTTATTTCTCTCTTTAAAAGATGGAAAATTATCAAATTGATTTTGTTATGAAAGAAACTCTAAGCACAGCACACACCAGTCAACAGTGGGAGTAAAAAAGCTAGCCTATTCGAGACAATGTAATCACTGTCAGTTGTTGTTAAAATCCATAAAGTTCACTCATATCGTTTAGGAAGAAAATCAGCCATCCTTACCCGATCTGGCCTACATGTGACTCCAGACCCACAGTAATAATCCTGAGCAAATAGGGATAGTCAATAAATGTGGCTTAACCAGTGACATTGACATCACAAATGGGAAAAAAAATGATAAAGTTATACTGATCTAATTAAAACAAACCAGAAAAAAAATCCAATTGTTGTAAGTATAGATTATCGTTAAGAGTTTCTTGGAGCTGCAACTACATGTAAGTGAAGTGTATTCTTACATTTTCATCATGACAACATTATAACCCAATGTTGGCCAGGGGCTGTTCACACTCAAAAACAGCAAACCTGTGAACTGAAGTTACTCGAAACTCAGGCACCGGCTTGGTCTGGCTAAAACCAAATCAGCTTGGAGGATGACATAAGATGCAAGTCCTTATTTGGAAGAAAAATAATGAGATAATCCTAAAGATGTCCTTCGTGTAACCTATAGTGGGAAGATACCAGCTCATCAGATAAACTAAGAACCAATAAGATATCACAGTTCATGAAGAGAAGGAAAAAGGATAAAAATGAAAATATTTCAAAGTACCATCAGTGAAACTGCAGAGAGCACCCTTTGAGAAGCGGACCCCATACTTGGAGGCGTGGAGAGGGCCCCGAGCCTGGAGAGAAAGCACCTGGCCGGTCTGAGCTTCTATTAGAATCATTAAATAGAACCCCTAGAGTTTGGAAACAGGCCGTTTGGCCCAACAAGTCCACACTGATTCCCCCACAGAGTAACCCACCCAGACCCATTCCCCTACCCTATTACTCTACATTTACCCCTGACTAATGCACCTAACCTACTCATCCCTGAACATTATGGGCAATTTAGCATGGTCAATTTACCTAACCTGCACATCTTTGGATTGTGGGAGGAAACCTACGCAGACATGGGGCGAATGTGCAAACTCCAAACAGAGACAGTCGGCAGAGGCTGGAATCAAACACAGGTCCTTGGTGCTGTGAGGCAGCAGCGCTAATCACTGGGCCACCGTGCTGCCAGCATTTATTTTTGTTGACTGCCCTGGAGTCGGGGAGTCCAGAACTAGAGGGCATAGGTTTAGGGTGAGAGGGGAAAGATATAAAAGAGACCTAAAGGGCAACTTTTTCACTCAGAGGGTGGTGCGTGTATGAAATGAGCTGCCAGAGGAAGTGGTGGAGGCTGGTACAATTGCAACATTTAAAAGGCATCTGGATGGGTATATGAATAGGAAGGGTTTGGAGGGATATGGGCCGGCTGTTGGCAGGTGGGATTAGATTGGGTTGGGATATCTGGTCGGCATGGACGGGTTGGACTGAGGGGTCTGTTTCCCTGCTGTTCATCTCTATGACTGTATGATTGAAAATTAAATGGATTTTCCTTGCATGAACTGCATGCCTGCTGTTAACCTTTTCTTAACTAGTGTGATTTTTTGGCTGAATTTATTAATTATACTTGTTTTTTTTTAAATATAGAGAGGACATCCAGCCAAAAATTGATGGAAAACAAAACTCCTGAGCAATGTAATTCAGTGACTGTCCCGGAGGTCTCTGTGGATTGTCCTCTGCCTAGAGGAAGATCCAGGAATGTCAAATTTGGCAGATGGTGAGGGAAGTTTCAAATAAAAAGATTTACATAGAACATAGAAAAATACAGCGCAGTACAGGCCCTTCAGCCCTCGATGTTGCGCCGACCGAAGCCTACCTAACCTACACTAGCCCAATAACCTCCATATGCTTGTCCAATGCCCGCTTAAATGACCCTAAAGAGGGAGAGTCCACCACTGCTACTGGCAGGGCATTCCATGAACTCACAACCCGCTGAGTAAAAAATCTACCCCTAACATCTGTCCTATACCTACCACCCCTTAATTTAAAGCTGTGTCCCCTAGTAACAGCTGACTCCATACGCGGAAAAAGGTTCTCCCTGTCAACCCTATCTAAACCCCTAATCATCTTGTACACCTCTATCAAATCTCCCCTAAACCTTCTTTTCTCCAATGAGAAAAGTCCCAAGTGCCTCAGCCTTTCCTCATACGATCTTCCTACCATACCAGGCAACATCGTGGTAAACCTCCTCTGCACTCGTTCCAATGCCTCCACATCCTTCCTGTAGTATGGCGACCAAAACTGCACACAATACTCCAGATGAGGCCACACCAGAGTCTTATACAACTGCAACATGATCTCAGGACTCCGGAACTCGATTCCTCTACCAATAAAGCCCAGTACACCATATGCCTTCTTCACAGCACTATGTACCTGGGCTGCAACTTTCAAAGATCTGTGTACATGGACACCAAGATCCCTCTGCTCATCCACACTACCAAGTAGTCTACCATTAGCCCAGTAATCCATCTTCTTGTTACTCCTACCAAAGTGAATGACTTCACACTTAGCTACATTGAATTCCATTTGCCACCTTTCTGCCCAGCTCTGCAACTTATCTGTATCCCGCTGTAACCTGCCACATCCTTCTTCGCTGTCCACAACTCCACCGACTTTCGTGTCATCCGCAAACTTGCTCACCCAGCCTTCAAGCCCCTCCTCCAGGTCATTTATAAAAATGACAAACAGCAACGGTCCCAAAACAGATCCTTGTGGAACACCGCTAGTAACTGCGCTCCAAGATGAACCTATACCATCAACTACTACCCTCTGTCTCCTTCCAGCCAGTCAATTCCTAATCCAAACCTCTAATGCACCCTCAATGCCATACCTCCGTAGTTTTTGCATTAGCCTGCCATGGGGTACCTTATCGAACGCCTTGCTAAAAATCCATATACACCACATCTACACCACATTTCACAAGGGTAAAATAAACTGCAAAATTTAACTGTAATCTCAAGTTATCTCAGACTGTGATCATGAGAGAAAAAGGACAGCAGTTTGAAGAGGCACATGTTTCTGTTTGCCCTTTCAAGAATGAGGGTTCTAAGTTTTGTTCTGCGTGTTTTACTGCGCAGAGGAGTTTGGTGGGGGGGGGGGGTCACAACTGAGAACCCCACAGTGCACGTAACAAGGAAATCTCTCCCTTTTGTGGGAAGTAAATGAAGCTGCAGTCAGCAGAATAAAGATCTTTCAGCTGAACTGTAAAGCTAAGTATCTCAAAATCAACTATTCACACACCTACAGAGTTATCAATATCTCCAAATAGAACAGCTGAAACGGTCTATTATTTACTTTGAGGAACTCAGATTTGTACATCTTTTTAACTTGTAGCTTTTTTGGACTCCCCTCTCATGTGCAATGTGTATTGGACCATTGTTTCTTCTCATGGTTAGTAACTAATAAACTCTCATTAACACAAAAAAGCCAGGCTCAATTAGCTCCTTTTAAAACAGACATTCATTCAGTCTGGAGAAAAATAACCCCAAGAGACGACATCCTTTGTATATTGCGTTGTTGTGACAAACTGAGGGGTTAGCTGAAGAAGGAAGGGGAACCCAGTTATTCCTCCTGACCTGGGTGTACAACAATTTAGAAAGTTGATATGGTCCTAGCTGACATTACTGCTGGACAGGTCAGATCCCAGGATGAAATCTGGCTTGACAGAAAGAAAAATATCATTGAATATTTTATTGCGGTGCTGTCTCACTGGAGTATAAGCAAGCAATGCTGCAGGCTTGGTTTTAACAATAAAACAAAGTTTATTACACAAAAGAAATAAATAAAACAAACCAAGCCAATTCCATAGAATATAATTTGAATGGGTTCAAAACACACAGTCACTGGACACAGGCGCGTCAAAAGAACAGGGTAAGGGTGACAGCTATACCTGAAAGATTGGACCATTACAGAAATGATCAAAGATTTTTTTTTAAAAAAAGAGGCAGGTTTCAAGGATCATCTTAAAGGAACAGAGGAAGAGGTGGAGAGGTTTCCAGAGGAATTCCAGAGTTTGGGGCCCAGGCTGCTGACGGCGTAGTCTCCAATGCCGAAGGGATTAGAAGTGGTGATACGTAGGAGGCCAGAATTAAAAGGATGAATGATATCTTGGAGGGTTACAAAGCAGTTGGAGATAACAGAGTGCAGAGTTCATGAGGAACTTGAAAACAAGGACAATGATTAGAGCTGGTGATGGAAGGTGAATAGGACTTGAAGTAACTACTGCTTTGTGAGAAGTAGAATCTCAAATGTTTAATCACTAATTCCAGAACGAATTAGTTTCAAGGTCAGTACAACACTAGCTAAAGACTTTAAACATGTTATTAGATTAAGCTGGGGGCCTCAACTTAAAGTAAATGAGCTCATAGAATGGCAGAATTCCTGATCTTTAATATTTAACCATGATGTGACTAATGTGTACAGTTTTTCCATCAGTAATTTCCTGACCAGGCAGACTCCAGTTTTAAATTTATTCAGTTCTTGTGGTATCAAAATGAAAGGAATATAACATAGCCAATGAGGCTATTTATTGCATGACCACTAAATGCAAACCCCAGGATCTGGGGTTTTGAATAGTCAGGCGGTTGTTTTTGACAGGCACGGATGTGTTGGGCTAAATGGCATTTTGTGTGTTGAGGATGTCTGACTCTATAAACCCACAGAACTGCAAGTATAACAAAAGAAACCCAACTTTTTAAAACTTTGGAAATTCATTAAAGCCAGGCCTCAGAGCTAGAGTGAAGTCTGCTTTTATAAAAAGAATCAGCCATTCTTAAAAAGTATCAGTTAAATCAAAGTTCACATCACTCATTTCATCTTCATATAGCTTGCCTTGCATGAGATCATGTTCTAAGTTAATATAAAACAACAATTACCTGCCTGCACCAATTGTTAGAATTCCAATCATCGTGATAATATTGATGGTTTATAAAAGTGAGATAGTGTTCCTTATCGCGTGCTATTTCTACTGATGTGAAGCCAGTAATTTTCAAGCATTAAAGAATAATTCTGCTGTTTTGCGAACAAACTGAATGTTGACTAGGTCCAAGTGCACACCTCAAACATTTATACGAGAGGTGATCATTTGAAACAAGCCATTTGCAGACACCACCAAATCCACTGATTGTCCTCTATAATATAAACAATGGCTTCTTTATCCAGATGATTTCATCAAGATAATGAGAGATGATCCCATTTAGTTTCTGTACAATTCAAGTTAAAAGCTGAAACCAGCAGACTAGCTCCCACTTAAACAAAATAGGTATCATTCTCTCAAATAAAACAGTAAGAGGTCACAATGAATACATTCCACTGTAATCATCATCCCGACTAACAGCAGCAAACAATGAGCTGTGATCCATTATCAATTAAGCTTCAGGTCTAAAATCATTTATTGTCAGCAAAAAGCAGCAACCTGCTTTCAGCATTCAGATTTTACACACATGCACAGATAAAGACAGATGGACACACACATAATACACACAAAAGCTAAAACAGAATGTTTGGTTTTTGAAAATGGAAACAGCAATTATTGAAAGAGAACAGGGTGAGTTATGTGGGACTGAATTAGTGTTGAAGGCCTCAGAAAAAACAAATATTATCTTCACAGAATCATCGTATAGAAGAGGCCCATTAGCCCATAGAGTCTGCACCAACATGTGAGAAAGACCGGACCTTCAATTTAATCCTATTTACCAGCACTTGACTGTTACAACGTGCAATATCCTCATCCAGGTATGTTTTTTTTCAAAAGGATGTGAAGCAACGACCCTCCCCGGCAGCACATCCAGACTGTCACCACTCTGGATTTAAAAAAAGGCTTTTCATCACATCCCCCTTAAACTTCCTGGCCCTCACTGTTGATGAGCGATCCCTCATGACTAATTGTTCAACAGCTGCTCCTTGTCCATGCCCCTCATAATTGCATACACTCAATCAGATCACCCCTCAGTCTTCTCTGCTCCAACAAAACCAACCCAAGCCTATTCAACTTTCCTTCAAAGTTTCCATCTCAGGGAACATCCTAGTGAACCTCCTTTGCACTCCTCCAGTGTAGTGTGATAATCAGAACTGCACACAGTATTCCAGCTGTGGTCTCACCAAAGTTCTATGCAACTCCAACATGACTTCCCTGTTTTTGTAATCTATGCTTTGAATGATAAAAGCAAGTGTCCCATATTCCTTTTTCACCACCTGACTAACATGGCCTTCTGCCTTCAAAGATCAATGGACAAACACTCCAAGGTCCCTTTGCTCCACAGAACTTTAGTGTCAAATTACTCCTTCCAAAGTATATCATCTCACACTTTCCAGGTTTAAATTGCATCTGCTACTTTCTGCCCATTTGACCATCTTGCTTACACCTTTGTGTAGCCAGAGATGCTCAACCTCACTGTTAACCACCTGACCAATCTTTGTATCATCCGCAAATTTACTAATGCAATCCAGTTCAATCTAATCCAGTTACTAAAGCAGCCCCTGTCATCACATACTGTCTCCTACAACTGAACTAATTTTGAATCCACTTTCACCAAATGACCCTTTGTCCCGTGTGCATTTGCTGTCTTGATAAGCTCTCTGTGTGGGACCTTGTCAAATGCTTTGCTAAATTCCATATAAATTACATCAACTGCATACCCTCATCTATATGCCTGGTCACCTCCTCAAAGATTCAATCAAAATTTGTTAGATATGACCACCCTCTGATGAAACCATGCTGACTGTCCCTGATCAAGTTTTGTATCTCCAAGTAGAGATAGATGCTCTCCATCAGAATTTTCTTCAATAGTTTCCCTACAACTGAAATGAGACTCTCAGGTCTGTAGTTCTCTGGCATATCTCTACAACCCTCCTTAAATATTGTAACCACATTCGCAATCCTCTGGCACCTCCCCTGTAAGTCAGAGAGGAATTAAAAATTTGGGTCAGTGCTCCTGCAATTTCATCCCCTGCCACCAGCAGTCTGATCCACAGATCATCTGGGCCTGGAGATTTGTTCATTTTAATTCAGCCAACATCTTCAATATCTTGTGCCTCCTGATGTCAATTTGCTTAATCACCTTGCAGTCCCCTCCTTCTGGGTTCCATACCTTCATCCTTATTCTCTTGAGTGAAGATTGAACCAATACTTTGCATCAACATTCTACCAGTGTTCTCTGGCTCCGCCCACAGATTGCCTCCTTGTTCCCCACTTGTTCCTGGGTTATTCTCTTCCCACTGATATTGAATATCTTGGGATTTTCCCAACTTTTACCAAACAGAGCTTTCTCATATCCTCTCTTTGCTTTCCTAATTGCTCTCTGTAGCTCCACCCTGCAGTTTCTGTACTGCAGTTGGGTCCGCTGATTTGTTCCCCTTGTCCCTACTAAAAGCCTCTCTTTTCCTTCTGATCGGATCCTGAATATCTGTAGCATCCAAAGTTTAAAGAAACAGGAAGCTGTGAACAGCAGCATTTTTCAGAAGAGGGAAAAGGGAAGCTGTACCTTTGGTGTCAGTGTCAGTGTCAATGCTGGGTGAGCAGAGTTCCTCTCACCACCTACAGTGGCATCTAAGTCGCCATGTATAATGGCTTTCCAGACATCAGGGGGTTTGCTCAGTTTGAGCCAGGGATCAGCTTGTTTCAATTTCCCATTCAACAGTGCTCCCTGCAACGTGGGGGAGGGGGTTGTGCAGGGGTATGCATATGGGACAGGGAGGGAACGGCCAATTCTCCGCAAGAGAGGATCAGCCTATCTGCAGATGCTTACCGGGAGACCAGGATAATAGGGAGGACGGTAGGTACAGTGAACTCTGGTCCACACCTCAGAAATCACCAGAAACCAGGGTACAAGGGGGTGATCAGGAATTAGGAATTGAATGGAGTAAAGGTGGGGGAAGGGAAAGTCAAATACATTACATTAAAAATGCAGCTCCCTGTGATAGTTTAGGTATTTTAAAGATTTTAACCCCTCCCCTAAATAATTAGGCCAATTTATAAGTTGCATTTAAACCTTATTGCAGAATCAACATCAACTGAATCTGTAGTGAGATATAAATATTTATTCTGACAAAACTCCTTCTGTATCATCCACACAACCAGGAACAGTGACATGAGACAAGAAATCTCCAAGCTCAGAGCAGCGGTGAAACAGGATAAAGCTGAATCTGCTCATCTCCTTTCACAATACAACCAGAAAACCTCCCCTTAGAACTGCACATTGCTTTTAAAAAAAAATGCACACACAGCAACAGTAACTATAGCCCTAACTAGAATAATCCCTCCACCCAGAAATCTGACAGCAGTATTGGCATGTCAAGCCTGATTGCACTATTGGCCTCAATCCAAATTACTTTGCAACAATAGTTTGTTCACCCAGTGACTATCAGGTGCATTTTACTGGCACCACGATAGACAGGCCTCTCCCTCTGTTCTGGCAGCGTTTAAATTCAAGGTTTGCATATTTTCTCAAACAAGCTCAAACTAGTCAAATGTTAAAATCCATATTTCCATTTCATGACTTTATATCCCAAACAAAAAAAGGACTTATTTTAAAATGTTCAGGTTTTATAAAATAAACTAGTATCACAAATATTTACCAATTTCAAATTGTTCTGCTCTTCCAAACTTTATCACCACACCCAATCTCTCTCCCTTCATTTTTGTTTCCCCAAATACATGTCTAACTTTTCAGAGTTAAAAATCACACAACACCAGGTTATAGTCCAACAGGTTTAATTGGAAGCACACTAGCTTTCGGAGCGACGCTCCTTCATCAGGTTTCTGGCTGTGCTCAAACTGAATCTCTAAGTCCCAATAACAGTGTGCTCCTTGAGATTGTTGCATCACTAATGCGTTGACCACACCATCCTCCTCCAACACCCCTCCACCATCACTCAGCTGGGTGAGGCTACACTCATTTCTACTTCTACCTTGGATCACCATTCCCACCATTATTCAAGTCTCTCCACAGACTGCATTCTCCTGCAGATCCATAACCCACTCACATCTGCATTCATCCAATTCAGGCCTTTTGAGAATTTCAAACTTTAAATCACATGACGACTGGGTAGCCACACCTTCAGCTGGCTGTGCATTAAGCTTTAGAATTCCTTCCCAAACTGCTCCGTCTGTTTCTACTCCTTTGCAATGTTCCTAAACACCTCCATCTTGGACCAAGCTTTCGGTCACCCATTTTAACAGCTCCCGCTGTGGTAGTGTTCATTTTTATTTGATAATAGTTTGGGACGTCTGACTATTGAAAAATGGTACAATAGTGTTCATTGTTGGGCCTCACTTTGTACGGTGGATGGAATTGAAAACTGCCCCTCCCAGCCTCCACCCAATGTTCCCTCTGAGATGCACAGCTGTAGGATACAGACTGCAAATTGCCAATATCATTCCCAATGGATTTCCAAATGTGGGAGTCTCAGCTGAGCATAGACCTTGGAGACCAGAACCCCCTCCAGGTTAAGTGCTAACTCCACAGACAGGTTTCCTGCTCAAACACCAAATGGCAGCGCGTAGTCTGTCCTTCTCACAGCCACTATATCCAAAATGCTGCATTTGTCTGTAGGCCTCTGAGAGAGACATGCCAAGGAGGGAAAGAAGGAAGTCTTCTACTAGATGTGGAATAGATGGGTAAGAATTCACAGGAATAATGCCTGATCCCTGCAATAATTACAAAGCATGAGGTGTCCATTCACAAAAACCACAGCAATGCTTCAGCTCCCAAGGATAATCCCACAATCCCATCAAGAATGATCCCACAATGCTTCAGTTCCCACCAAGGACTATCCACAATGGGACAAGGTGCCATGGGAAAGAGTCACAGCCAATCACTTAAATTGTCAAAAACCTGAAACAGAGATAGTGCTAAAGGTGGCCACTTGACCCTTATATGAGCATGATTACTTAATGCCAGTCTCCTGCTCTTTCCACATATCCTCTCACTTTATTCATTTCTATCCAAATGCGCTGATGAATGCCTCTATTGAACCTGCTTCCATCCAGCTTCAGATTATTCCTATCTCTGAGGCCATAAAACACAGGAGCAGAATTAGGCCATTGAGCCTGCTCCATGATTGGTTCATGGTTGATAGGTTTCTCAACCCCATTCTCTGCCTTCTCCCTGTAACCTTTGATCCCTTTACGAATCAAGAACCTGTCTTAAATATACTCAATAACCTGGCCCCCACAGCCCTCTGTGGCAACAGTACCACAGATTAACCACCTTCTGGCCGAACAGATTCTTCCTCAGTTGGTCTTATTAGCAGGACATCTACCTTAGCAGCAAATGCCTGGTTTAGTGAGCACCAATCACAGACATATTGGTGAAACACCGATATTACTCCATAATGATGGCATGAGGAGAAACAGAAACTAAACCAGAAGGTGTCTGTCTGGCACGGAGTACCAGACAGCCTTACTGCAAGGGGCCATGTGACTCTCACTCCATTCTCCAGCTGGGAGGGGAGGGATTCTCCATCCATGCCAGGGTATTGGTGTGAAGCTGTGTACTATAGCTGTTGGTATCACATAACTCTGACTGCCAGACCAGCCAAAAGTAGGTTATGTTTAAGTAGGTCTCACACCCATCGATTAGTAAGGGGATCAAGGATTATGGAGAGAAAGCAGGAAACTCGGGTTGAGAAACATTTCAACCACAACTGAATGGCAGAGCAGACCTGATGGGCTGAATGGCCTAATTCTGCTCCTATCTTGTGGTCTTATTAGGTCATTGTCTCCACTCATTTCTTAAGAAATAAATGCAGTATTAACTGGAACATAAATCAGAACAAGACTAATGAATTTAGAGTGCACACTCGTTTCCATAGACACTTCCAGGCAGTGAATGTTTTTTTTAAAACCAAGCTGATTTCAACACAGCTATTATCTGTTGATTCAAACTGGTTTTTGAAAATGAAAATTCACTGGAGAATGAAGCAAGCAATTTAACAAAACACTGACTGTGAACTGGTTAAAAAGAAAGACTTACATTTACATAGCATCTGTCATGAGGTCCTAACATCCCAAAGTGCATCAGCTGAAACAGTACTTGCTATCACAATGCAGCCACTTTGTGCACAGCAAGATCCCACAAACAACAACATAATAATCACTCTTAAATCTGTTTTAGTAATGCTGAGATTAAGGATAGAGATTACCAAGTTTACGAGGGATCTGTTTGAATTGGAATGTCAGTTATGACAATCTAAACAACAAATGATATAAATATTAAATGACTGGATTGATTCATTGAGAAATGAATGAGCCAATCATCAAAACAGTATAATCGAAAGATACAAGAAATGAAATACAAATTAAAATATTAAGAAAATAGTTTCGCACTAAATTGTATCTCCCCTTTGTCCAACATTTTACATGTGTAAACGTTTACTTGTGACATTTTATAACATCTAAAATTGTATTTAGTCACAATGTGGATTCAGTCAGGAATAACTTTAGCAAAGAAAGAGTGTTAGGAACAGCAGAAAGTGATCCCTGTGATTATCCTGCAGCTATGAAGACATGCAACAATTGTAGGAATGACCTCAACGCTTGGGTTTAAGCTTCCCTTAGAAGTTACGATTCAGAGAGATGGAGAGAAAAAAAAAGACACACCCACTGAGCACTTGTTATTTACTGGAACTTTACAGAAAGATTAAAAGGGCAAGACATGGTTAATTCTTGAGCATTGTAAATTCAATTCTTCTCTAGTTTAAAGAGTTTTCAAAACAAGTTCCCACTCTGATTCAAAGCAATCAACTTGATGATCAAAGTTGGTAGAAAGCGGTTTTGTAGAACCGCACTGATCCAAGAAAGGCAGTGTACCTGAAGACATTTCATTGATGCTCCAGTAATAAAGGCTATTGTCTCCCGTTCAGCAATGAACAGTATAGTGGGCAGTTATTGCATTGTCTGCTCAGGTACTTCAGAGTGCCTTCTTGGCCACTCCACTACGATGCATAGGGGGGTTCTAAGAAACTTTTGTACATCAGACGTGTGCATAACTGAGTGGCCAATAGTCATTTCCCATTCATAATGGCCCTCAGGAAAGTGGTGCTGTGTTACAATCATGAGCTGCTGCAATCTCTTTGGAGAATAGATGTACTCTCAGTGCTGTTTGGTGGAAGTTGCTACATCAGAGGGGTCATTAAATGGAGGTTCCTTGTTGGTCAAGTGTTCAGTTGGTCATTAACACCAAATACCAACAACAAGACATTTGTCCACTGCATCTTCCTTTCACCCAACACAACTGAAATCATGAACATAGACATTCAGCTCATTGCTATTTTGGGATCTTGCTGTGCATGTATGACTGCTGTCCTCCATCGATACATGTCACAGTATTTAATCATGTTAAAAAGCAAAGATTGATTTTATATGAAATACAATTTCTTTGAAAACAGAGTGCTATTCTGTCCACTGACCAGTTTCCAATCAATGCCAGTATATTTCCCTCAATCTCATGTTAACTATCCTCTTGTATAGGACCATACAGAAGGTCCTCTGAAAGTTTTGACATACCACTTCCACGTTGTTCATCTAGTTTTCCAGTTACATCCAAAAAAGCCCTCCCAACAAGTTCAAACATGACTGCCAGTCCAAACATTAATTTCAAAAGTGCCCTGTTACCATGGGATTTACATCATAGCATTTTCTCTATGACCAATGCTAGGCTGACAAATCTGGAATTCTCTGCTTTCACCTTTCCTCATTTCTTAAAAGTGAGATAACATTTGCTACCTTCCAATGTGCAGGAGGGCATGGCAGACTCTTTCCAATTTTTAAAGATGAACATCTACCAACTGTACAGCCACTTCTTTCAACACTTGAATGGAGATCAGCAGGCCAGAGAATTTATCTACATTGTCAAATTCACTTTTCAAATTTTTTTGCAGAAAGCAGTTGAGGACAAAATATAGAATGCTTTTAAAGAGTAAGACATAGTTTTAGGGCTCAAGAGATCAGTGGGTAAGGGGTAAATGCAGGAACAGGTACGGAGTTGGATGATCAGTCATTATCTTACTGAACAGTGGAACAGGCCTGACGGGCCAAATGGTCTATACCTATTTCTTATTGTCTTCTGGTCGAGCAGGCTCAAAAAGGATCAAATAGCTTACTCCCGCTCCTTTTTCCGCATTTACTTTTTAACATTAATATCTTGTAATTCTTCACTTACACTAGGCCCTAGATTCTCCATTATATCTAGAAATTTTCCAGTATTTTCCTTCATTAAGCCAGACACAAAATATTTGTTTAGTTCCTCTGCCATTTCCTTATTCCCAATTATAAATTCACCTAAGTTTTCTTGTAATGGAATTTCTTTTTCCCCCCTTTTTACATACTTGTAGCAGCTTTACAGTCCATGCTTATGATTCTTGCTCATTTAGTCTTGAATTTTATTTCCACTTTCTTAATCTTTTTCTTCTGGAAGCTCAAGTCATTGAGTACATTTATATAGAGATTGATGGATATTGAAATACCAATGACCGAAAGTGATGTGGAGTGCATGTGAGGAAAGGCATTGCACTGGATGATCAGCCATGCTCCTGTAGAATGGCGAAGCAGTTTTGATTGGCTGAATAGGCTACTCTGTTCCTAACTGACTGTTTTAATATCATAACCAGAGTGCAAAACATTACTTTGGGGGAATCCATTGGGAAAACAATAACATACAACAGATATTGCCTGTGGGTTTAACAACAGTTATAGACCAAACATCTACAGAAACTAATGCACAGGGACTCCAAAGGCATATTGGCCACAGATTGGGTGCAAGGAGAACACATCCCATCAGGAGATACAAGGGAATTATCAGCACTGTCATGTTTTCAGCCGCCATCTTGCTAAATGTGTAAAATCTCTCAGTAATCACCTTTCCTACAAATGGTTTGTGTGCATGAGGATGCTGCTGTTGCAAATATATCAGCATTTACTGTCCTTTTTTAATCATCCTAGTCTTAACATCTCTCACCATTCGTTTTCAATCCCTTCACAATCCTCAGACCTTCAGCCAGACAAAATGTCACAAACTGTCAAACCCTTCACTAATTTGCCAGCAAAGGCATTTTAAAATCATTCAACATACTCAGCTCAAAACCCAATTTCTCCTGCACCTCAAACCTCAACATCTGGATTGAACAAAACTTTAAAATCCATTTTTACAGTTATCTTTCACTATTAAATGGAGTTCTTTTCTCTCTAAATCACCGCTGTATTGTATTTCTTTTTACTTTACTGGTGGTACAAGTATCAACTATTTTTTAACAACCATTCAAACCTGAAATGATGGTTTCTAACCAACTCAATATTAAATTACTCAAAGCTTCAATAACAATATTAACTTCAAAAGGTTATGCCTCAATCAAGTGAAGCCAATCAAATTTAAGTGTAACTATCAAAAAAGTGATTTCTCACAAAAAGTCTTTAATCCAATGGACAGACAAATTTAAAAATGAAAGATTAAATCAAGTTAAACACAGACATCAAGTTATCTAAAACAGTCACTTCCAAGCCATCAATATGATACATTCTTTAGGTCAAGTCTAAATGGGAAGCAAGTTATAAAAACATTGTAGCCTATAGGTCTGTAATGAGAAACTAATCTTTGAATAGCTGCATACATTAGTGGCTAGACTTCAAAAGCAAACAAAGTACTTTGTGATATTTCACCTTAAAAGAAACCAAGTGAAAACTACAATTATTTTTCATAATCCGAATGGACAGGATTTCAATCTGGCATCATATTTCCTTCTTTAAGTTTTAGATTTTAGCAAATACATTTCCAGTTGCTTATTAGCATTTGGTGAATATAGAACCCCTCTCTGAAAGGTAACGCTTAAACTGACAGAAAACCTATTAACATAATCTGCAAATCATTAAAATAAATTGATCCATGGCAACTCCTTACTCACCATGTACGTGGCAGGTACTCATGTGACTCAGCCAATATTGTCTATCTCATACACTGCAGGCAAGGATGCTCTAATGCACAGTACATTGGCGAGAACAAGCAGAGGCTACGGCAACGGACGAATGGACACCGCACAAAAAATCAACAGGTTGAGTGTTCTCTCCCAGTTGGAGAACAGTTCAGCGGTCTGGGACTCTCGACTTTGGACCTTCGGGTGACAGGCAACAATACAAATTGGCCGAGCAAAGGCTGATAGCCAAGTTCAGTACCCATGGGGATGGCCTCAACTAGGACTTTGGGTTCATGTCACACTACAGGTGACCCCCATTGCACCACACACACACACACACACACACACCCAGACGTATACCCCCTTACACTGACACATTCTCTCACAGACACTCAACACCACACACACCCACATGCACACACTCACGCTGTCTTCCCTGCACACGTGCACTCACAAAAAAGCTCGTGAGGTAAATTTGTACCTGCAAAATTACATTTTATTTTGCTCAAAAAGACTAAGTACCTTGTTTTTGGCATTGATGAGTAGCCCATAAAAGGAGTAAACAAAGATGCTTTTCTTGCTGCAGTTTGCATCGTTTTAAATTATCAAACAATTAATTAAAAATTCTCATACCAGCGATAATGTGTTTTGAACTGCATAAATCCATGCAAGATTCTGTAACTCCCACCTTAGAAATTGAATCAATCTGACCTAACATTGGGATACAGACACACTTTGACGTCACACCTTCAATGCAGTATCTGAAAAGAGATGACAGCTATTGTTAAAATCCAGCTTGAGAATGTAACTTTAAAAATGTTTTGGGATTTACAAATGAAGGAACTGAAAATAACATGGTCATTCTAAGAGATGAAAGAGTTAAGCTAAACCGGTTTAACATTACATTTCATGGCACTGTAATCCTGTTTCAATAAAGTCTGTGTCTTAAGATTCTTCTCCACAACCACCTTATAAAGGAGTAGCACTTCGAAAGCTAGTGATTCCAAACAAACCTGGTGTTGTGTGATTTTTAACTCAGTCTAAAACTATCAAGGTTGTCTCTACTCTCCTTCTTGAACAAGATGGCAACATTTGCTATCCTCCAGTCTTCTGGCATTATTCCTGTAGACAATGACAACATAAAGATCAAAGCCAGAGGCTGTGCAATCTCCTTCCTGGCTTCCCAGAGAATCCTAGGATAAGATCCATCTAGCCCAGGGGACATATCCATTTTCACACTTTCCAGAATTGCTAACACCACCTCCTTGTGAACCTTAATCCCATCTAGTCTAGTATCCTGTATTCTCCTCAACAACACTGTCTTTTTCCAGTGCCTCTCCTATCTCCTTGGACTCCATGCACAACTTCCCATTACTGTCCTTGATTGGCCCTAATCTTTCTCTAGGAGAAAGTGAGGATTGCAGATGCTGCAGATCAGAGCTGAAAATGTGTTGCTGGAAAAGCGCAGCAGGTCAGGCAGCATCCAAGGGGCAGGAGAATCGACATTTTGGGCATGAGCCCTTCTTCAGGAATGGGGGCACGGTGGCACAGTGGTTAGCACTGCTGCCTCACAGCACCAGAGACCCGGGTTCAATTCCCGCCTCAGGTGACTGACTGTGTGGAATTTGTACATTCTCCCCGTGTCTGCGTGGGTTTCCTCCGGGTGCTCCGGTTTCCTCCCACAGTCCAAAGATGTGCAGGTCAGGTGAATTGGCCATACTAAAATTGTCCGTAGTGTTAGGTAAGGGGTAAATGTAGAGGTATGGGTGGGTTGTGCTTTGGTGGGTCGGTGTGGACTTGTTGGGCTGAAGGGCCTGTTTCCACACTGTAAAGTAATCTAATCTAATCTAAACCACGGCTCCCTTGCTCGACCACCTCCTCCCTGCCTGACAGGTACATACTTATCGAAGACGCACAGTAGCTGTTAATTGAATAAGCTTCACATTTCAATTGTGCCAATCCCCTGCAGTTTCCCTCCCCATCCTATGCATCCTAAATCTTACCTAATCACATCATAATTGCCTTTACCCCAGCTGTAGCTCTTGCCCTCTGGTGTATACCTATGCCTTTCCATTACTAAAGTAAACATAACCAAATTATGGTCACTATCACTAAAGTGCTCACCTACCTCCAAATCTAACACCTGGCATGGTTCATTACCCAGTACCAAATCCAATGTGGCCTCGCATCTTGTTGGCCAATGTACCTACTGTGTCAGAAAGCCCTCCTGCACACATTGGACAAAAACTGACCCATCTAAAGTACTCAAACTATAGTATTTCCATTCAATATTTGGAAAGTTAAATGTCCCGATAATAACTAACCTGTAACCCTCGCTCTTATCCAGAATTATCTTTGCTGTCTTTTCCTCTACATCTCTGGAACTATTCGGAGGCCTATAGAAAACTCCCAACAGGGTGACTTCTCCTTTCCTGTTTCTAACTCAGCAGACAAGTCCTCAAATGTCCTTTCTGCCACCATAATACTGTCCTTGACTAACAATGCCACACCTACCCCTCTTTTACCACCTTCCCTGTTGTTAGTGAAACATCTCAATCCCAGAACCTGCAACAACCATTCCTGTCCCTGCTCTATCAGTGTCTCTGAAATAGCCACAACATTGAGGTCCAAGGTACCAACCCATGCTGCACCTTCACCTACCTTAATCCAAATGCTCCTGGCTTTGAAGTAGACACACTTTAAACCACATTTCTGCTTACCAGTGAACTCTTATGACCTTGAAACCTTATTTCTGACCTCACTACTCTCAACCTCCTGGACACTAGCACTACAAGTTAGGTTCCCATCCCCCTGCCGAATTACTTTAAACCCTCCTGAAGAGCATTAGTAAAATTCCCTCCAGGATATTGGTACCTGTAATTATCACACTGTTGTTATCTCTCACTTTGCCATCATGGCTCCTTTAAAAAAAATCTGGACCCCTGCCTCTTCCTGCAAAGTACCATCTGGATTGCAAACCTCCCTTTCTCCCAAAAGTCCTTGGATATATTGTTACCTTCTAGATCCATGCACATCTTTTCAGAAGTCCTTTCAATCAGGTTCTACCTTGGCACAATACAGAAACTGTTCTCAAAGTCATATGTGATTGTAGTTAGGGTATAATGGATTCGTGCAATCCCTCCAACTGTGGAAAGAGTAGAGTCTGCACCAATCGTCCAAAAAGCATCCTAACCAGACCTGCCCTCTATCCCTGTAACACCACATTTCCCATGGATAAGCTACCTAGCCTGCACACTATGGGCAATTTAGCATGGCCAGTCCAAATCACCTGCACATCGTTGAACTGTGGAAGGAAACCCACGCAGACACGGGGAGAACGTGCAAACTCGACATAGACAGACAGTCGCCTGAGGGTGGAATTGAACCCAGGTCTCTGGTGCTGTGAGACAGCAGTGTCACCCGTATAGGGGTAGGCTTTCCCTCATGATTCCTTCCTGAGCTGCCTGTTCGCTTTGACCCAGTGACTAACCCTGCCTCCTCCAAATACCATCCACTATCACACCCCCCATCCCCACCCTCAGCCTCACCCCTCTCTGGGACTGCTCACCTCTGGTTCAGGCAGAAAGCCTTTTGCAATTTCTTCCCTCCTGTTCCTGCACAGCAATAAACTAAATTGAAATATCAGTTGAAAAGAAAAACAAATGTTGCTTTCACGATCATAGTGGATGCTTAGTAAATAATGAGAGCTCCTTGCCAATCTAACACAGCTTTCTGACCTTCGCCCTCACACATCTTGCCCTCCCTCTCTCACCCAGGGGCTGCCTGTCACAAAATCAGGAAAAACACAAACCAAGGAAACTGCCCCTTGCAATCGAGAAAGTGATTTCAGGGAAAACAGAGAACTATCTGACTCCACTGGGCACACAGAAACATAGGAAATTGGAATTTCACCTTCTACATTCCAGTAACTGGGATTTAGAAATCTGGTTGACAGCAGCTCCAAGAACACTTCAAATAGTTCATCAGTTTAGAGGGAATTAGTCAGAGCCTTCTCTCTGACCACCATCCCATGATGTCAGACAAAAAGGACACAAGTGAGCTCAGCTGTGATGCCCTCTTTAGTCAAACAGCCCTCTGACACTTGTGACAAGACTCACATCCAGAGAGAGAGAGTGATTACCCAGAGGAGATTGGGTGCTATCTGCCAATGTCAAGGAAAGAAAACGAAGCAAGTTTTTTTTAAAAAAAGCTGAGTAGCCCCATGCAGTATCTCTCAAAAGGGCTGCTTTGAGAATGTAGATTATTTTGGGACATGTGTGGGATGGTATTACAAGGAGAGAGGGGGGCAGGGCCATTGTGATCCTGATTCTGGGGTGAAGTGCACCCCAAGACTGTATGTTCCTGCTTTAGGTCCCACTCAGCACAGGTCAGGTCCCGATTGGCTGACAACCCAGTCTCAAGACTGGCACCACAAAGGGCAGCCAGGAACTTCCAACCTCCAAAGCGGGAACTTGAACAAAACCATTGAGAAGGGGCAGAGTACAAACCTTGCAGGGAGGTCAGTGTGGGTCATAGGTGCTGCCTTCTCAGATAGTAGATTCTTCTCTACCTCACCAGAGCTATTGGGACTAGAGTAAGGATTCAATTGGTGGTAGCCCTCCACAAAGTGATGTTGTCCTGACTTGGGCAAAGTGCGAACAACATTACAAAATATCCCCCTATTTAGCTTGCAATGGTGCGAGCTGGTTGGTCCAACTGGTTACAGTGGGAAACATGTTACAGAGTCACAGTGCCATCAGTAATAGCCATAGAACCCATGGCTTATCAGAGTGGCCGGAGAATCCCGATGGTCCTACAACTTAACCAGCAACAAAAGGGAGTGCACTAACGATCTGAAAACACATTCGCATCCCGTAACTGTTTGGGTATCTACATTCAGTTGAAGCAGACCCAGAATATCAGGTGTAATGATCACAACGCAATCAGATTGTGGTAAAAACATTTGGTTTACAAATGTCCTTCCCTGGCCTGGCCTGGGTGGCCTACACAAGATCCCAGACCCATAGTAGGACTGACACTTCAGTGTCCTCCTTCAGTAGCTCACTGATGTGTCCAGGAAACCAAGGAATGGGACAGTAAATGCTGGGCCTGCCAGTGACACCCACTTCTCATAACGCAATAAAACTAAGCAACTTACATGAAGCCAGGCTCTTGCACAAACCTAATGAAGCATTATATTTATTTTATATCGATATGAAGAAAAGGTCGATCTGGGGTTGAGGACAACTCCATATTACTGTTTGGGGCTATTCCAACAATTGTTTAAAATCGGAGCCTGGATTAGAACATAGAACATAACAGCACAGTACACACCCTTCGGCCCTCGATATTGCACCGACCTGATGCCCATCTAACCTACACTGTTCCACTATGATCCATACGTATGACAAATGCCCTTTTAAATGCCCTTAACATTGACTAGTCTACCACCGTTGCAGGCAGGCCGTTCCACACCCCTACTACTCTGAGTGAAGAAACTACTCCTAATATCTGTCCTACATCTATCACCCCTCAATTTAAAGCTATGTCTCCTTGTGTTATCCTGCACCATCCGAGGAAAAAGGCTCTCACTATCCACCCTATCTAACCCTCTGATTATCTTATACGTCTCGATTAAGTCACCTCTCGACCTTCTTCTCTCTAATGAAAACTGCCTCAGTTCCCTCAGCCTTTCCTCGTAACACCTTCCTTCCATACAGGCAACACCCTAATAAATCTCCTCTGAACCCTTTCCAAAGCTTCCTCAACCTTCCCATAATGTGGTGACCAGAACTGTACACAATACTTCATGTGCGGCCTTACCAGTGTCTGTTACAGATAAAGCATGACCGCGTGGCTCTGAAACTCAAATCTCCCGACCAAAAATGCCAACATACCACATGCCTTCTTAACAACCTTATCAATCTGGGTGGCAACTTCAGGGATTTATGTACCTGGACACCGGGCGCTTTCTGTTCATCTACACTGCCAAGAATTCTACCATTAGCCTAGTACTCTGCAT
This sequence comes from Chiloscyllium punctatum, assembly GCF_047496795.1. NCBI lineage: Eukaryota > Metazoa > Chordata > Chondrichthyes > Orectolobiformes > Hemiscylliidae > Chiloscyllium > Chiloscyllium punctatum. The sequence goes on along the minus strand of NC_092765.1, from coordinate 805,114 downwards.
CCCTGTTACTTCTTCTGAAGTGAACTACCTCACACGTTTTTGCATTAAACTCAATTTGCCACTTCTCAGCCCAGCTCTGCATCTTATCTATGTCCTTCTGTAACCCACAACATCCTTCGGCACTACCTACAACTCTGTCTATCTTAATGTACTAATTCAGCCTTCTACGCCCACATCCAGATCATTTATAAAAATGACAAACAGCAGTGACCCCAAAACAGATCCTTGCGGCTCACCATTGGTAACGGAGCTCCTGGATGAATATTTCCCCATCAACCACCATCCTTGGTCTTCTCTCAGCTAGCTAATTTCTGATCCAAACTGCTAATTCACCTTCAATCCCAAAACTCCATATTTTGTGCAATAGCCTCATACCTTATCAAACAGCTTACTGAAGTTCAAATACACCACATCAACTGCTTTACCCTCATCCACCTGTTTTGTCACCTTCGCAAAGAACTCAATAAGGTTAGTGAGGTATGACCTAACCTTCACAAAAACTGTGTTTACTATCCCTAATCAAATTATTCCTTTCCAGATGATTATAAATCCTATCTCTTATAACCTTTTCTAACATCTTATCCACAACTAAAGAAAGACTCACTGACCTATAATTACCAGGGTTAAACAAGGGAGCAACTTTTGCTATCCTCCAGTCTTCTGGCACTACTCCTGTCGACAATGATGTAAAGGTCAAAGCCAAAAGCTCTACAATCTCCTCCCTGGCTTCCTAGAGGATCAGAGGATAAATCCTATCTGGTCCAGGGGTCTTATCGGTTTTCAGATCTTCCAAAATCGCTAAAACCTCCTCTTTGTCAACCTCAATCCCATATAATCTTGTAGCCTGTATCTCCGTATTCTCACGGACATTGGGAAAGGGCAATGTGAATACTGATGCAAAGTATTCATTAAGCGCTTCCCCAATGTCATCAGATTCCACACACAATTTTCCACTACTATTTGATTGGCCCTAATCTTACTCTAGTCATTCTTTTATTCCAGCTATACCTATAGAAGGCCTTAGGGATTTCCTTGATCCTATGTCCCTTCCTGGCTCTTCTTTGCCCTTTCTTTCTTCAAAACAATACAGAGATTCTCCAAACAATAGAGATTGGTTACATGGGGAGGAACAATGTGAGAGATTATTGCAGCATTTTAAAGCACAATTTGACATCAAGAATCTTCAAATTGCCACAATTTATCAGATGACTTTCAGTAACATCATAGAATTATGTGGCAGAAGTTTTTGCCCCTTGAGTCTACACTACAAAAACTACTCAATCACTCCATATCCTGGTCTCAACACTGGCTAGATCTCCAGGGAAATTAATCATTGGGTTAATCATTAACTGCTTGTGGGTTTGAGGAGATTCCACAGATTAAACTGTAACATTCAAACAGAAGGGGTGGAGTTTAAAGGGGCCCACAGGAGAGGGAATGATGGTGGATGGGGTGTCTCCATTAGTGGTTCCCTAAACTTGGCTTTAGGATGGCAGAGTAGTTTTCAGGGATTAAACAGGCAGCATTTCAGCAACAGTTGGGATTCAGAGTGTCTGAAATTGTTATGGTGCAGACAGATATTGGCAACCACTGCTCCTTACATTTACAAATCAGAAATGTTCATTAAATCACATGCTCAAAATTAACTCAAACCTTCAGTGATTCATCAGTGAATGGAATTGGTGCCACTTGGTTTCTGATTGGTTAAAAGGGAGTGGGTACTGGGGTAGAGGTCCACTTGGATCAGAAGTGAATATTGTCTTGGTAAACAAAGAGGAGAAGGGGGGGGGGGGGGGAATGGGGGGGGGGGGATGGGGGTAGTGGGGGGGGGGGGGGAGAGGAGATGGGGGGGGGGATGGGTGCACAATGTTCATGGGGAGGAAGGAGGCAATGTCAGCAGGTCAAGGACAAAATAAGAGTGTTTGACGAGGTCCCCTGAAATGATTGGACTTGTGGTAGGGGGTGGGATAGAGGAGGAGGGCTGTTGATCTCAGGAGGATGTAGAATTCTAAGGGGCAGGGGGCAGAAGAAGGGAGATGATGATGAGAGTAGAAGATATAGAGGCTGTGATGTTGGGGGGGGGGAAAAAGAGGTTTGACTCCTGGATGCCATCTTTCCAAATCCATAGCTCTTGCCTCCAGCTGCTTGCTCTGAGCAGTACAATCACCTAGTAGCAAAGTCCAACCAATTCCCACTCCGCCTGATATTCATCAACCACCCTGCACAGCAGCACAGGCATCATTCATTATGACTATAGATGATTATTTAGCTCAATACCCTAATCTTTACCCTCTCCCTGCCACCACCCACCATCCCCCCAACACCTTCATCTGACAAAGTGGCTACACTCCAAAAGCTTGTGATTTCAAATAAATCTGTTGGACTATAACCTGGTGTCGTGGAACTTCTGACTCCATAACTGCAGAAAGACATCACTGCTCCTGTACTCAAATCCTCTTGCAATAAAGGCCAACGTATAAATTTGCCCTTTTTACTGCCTGCTGCACCTGTGCTTAACTTCAGTAATTGCTACCTCAGGACCAACTGTCCATCCCCTGTCTCTTTCCCATATTCCTGCAAACTATTTCTAAAAAGCTTCTTTTTCTTACATATCCCTCACTTCTTTAGCGTGCTTTAAGCCTATGCCTTCTTGTTCTCGATCCTTTTTATCAGTTGGAACAGCTTCTCCCGGTCTAATCTGTCCGTCTCACATGGGGATTTGAAAATCGCTATCAAATCTCCTCTCGGTTTTCCTGTCTGAAGAGAATGTTCCAACTTCTTCAATCTATCCTCATCACTGAAGCCATTTTTGTAAATCGCTTCTGCACTCTTTCTCTCTCCAACGTCTTCACATCTTTCCTATAATGTGACACCCACATCTGTTTACAATACTTTAGCTGAGGTCTAACAAGTTTCGCGTACAAGTTCAACATCACCTCCCTGCTCTTGTACTCTGTGCCCCTGTTAAAAAAGCAGAGGACACTTATTTGTTTAGTAAGATTTATTATAGTGTAATCAGTGTTAGTAATGATTTTCTGACCCAATTTTGCCTGTTTTCTTCCACAACTCTTTACATAATGAGTCACAGGATAAAAATGTGCCCTTTATGGACTTCACAAGAAAGTAGTACTGTGTCCAAAATCACCATGTAGATTTTTCCCATTTGCTTTCCAGCTGGGCCCTGTAAACAGTGATTTTGTGGTTTGCTCTTTCATTATCCCCGACATATTTTGCCTAGATGGTAGTCTGCGACCACACCCTCCTTCAGCCAAGACAACAAGTATCTTTTCTTCATTCTTCTCATCAACATTAGTATTGGCCAGTGCTAGGCTTACATGAGATTCCTTTAAGTAAAGTTAGTTTGCATGTGGTGTTTAAGTATGTGAAGCAATGAGACTGAACACCAAGGATGGTACAAGAGAGTCAGAACAATCTTCGAAAGGTACATTCATTAGCAAAAGTTTACATCAGTCCATTCTACTGGATTTTTTTATTTAATCAACTTCTGGCCAAAAGGGCTGCTAACCCTAGCCATGATGACGGATTATTAAAATTGTTAATAGTCTTCGAACATGCCAGACAGATACAGCTTGCAAGGTGAAAGTGCCAACATAAGACAAACCAACACCAAAAATTCACACAATTATATTTTCCAGTGAGCTGGAGTCTTTTCCTTTGGATAAATTAAAAAGCACTTAAAATGCCAATTAAGAAAAAATGCAGGTTAATTAGAAGACCATGTTTGCACAAAATTTAAGTTTTATTGCTCCCATGTCCATCTTGCACAACTCAATATGGTTATCCTGTTGTGAAATATTTTCCATGTTGCACTTTTAACCAGCAGATTCCCACACTGCTTCCCTCAAAACACAAAACTTTCACAACCAACATCACTCACTTATTCCAACTCGTTATAGTCAGTCAAAAGACTAATGCCTGTTCACCAATAAGTATCGCCCATATAGTATCATCATATTCAGCTTTTCCTTTAATGTAGTCATGTCTCAAGCAGCTTCAGAGAAATGTTCATTAAACTTGGCACTGAGTCACATATGGAGATATCTGGGAGAATGGCCAAGGTCGAAGAGATAGACTTGAAGGGCCACCCTTAGGTCAAGGCAGAGAAGTCAAATGGAAGGGAATTCCAGAGGCTAGTGCCTGAGTAACCCAGGGTGTGGGCACCAAAACTGCAGCATTGGGAGTTACGAGATGCTCAAGGAGTTTGGAATGGCCTAATATTTGTTCCTATGTCTTATGGTCTGATTAGAGGAGTACAGAGGTCAGGGGTCAGAGGATGTGGGGCTGAGAGCAACTAGAAATTGCAAAGTGACATGAAAACCTGAATGAACAATTCAAATTGAGTACAGGATGGCAGCAGGGTAAGGACAGAGGCAATAAACTCTAGTTTACAGATGGTAGATATCCGAGAACAGTCAGGATTGAGACGGTATGGTCAGGTCGAGAGGTAAGACCGTGTGGTCAAGGGTTTCAGGAGTAGATGAGCAGAGGGAAGGAGAGTTGGATAATGTTACAAAAGGTGGAAAGAGCTGGCCTTAGTGGCCAGGAGCTCACTCCCAATTTAGACAATTGTTTTTGCTCTCGACCAGAGAGTTAACCACAAAGGCAGCTTTCACTATCATTCATAGCCTTGCTTTGCAATTACTCACTCATTCAAAAAAAAAAAGGCATACTTTTGGGAATGAGGTTGGAGACAGAGTGGGATATTCATTAAAAAGAAACACTGTTGGAAATATTGAATATGTCTGGTGGCATCTGTGGAGAGGGAAACAAAGTTAACATTTCAAATGAATTACATTTCTTCTTCATTCATTCTGGACTTCAAATGTTAACTGTTTCTCTCTCCAGAAATGCTGCCAGACATGCTGAGTTTTTCCAGCACTTTGTTTTGATTTCAAACCTCCATAACCTGCAGAATTTTGCTTTTAACTTGGAGGTTAATTGACATGAATCACTTTTCCTCCTGCTCATTTTACAAAAGGCATTAATCTATTGTCACCAATTTCTTAAACCCAGAGATAGACAAAACAGATTGGTCAGCCATGCTGCAAGGTCATATTCCCCTGGTTAGTGCATAGTCACCAACTGAAGGACACTGAAGCTAAATGAGAGGTTTCTTTTTGCTCAAGATCCAATTCTCCATCTGACAGAGAAAACATCTAGTTCCACAACGTGTGTCATTTCAAACAGCGATGACAATGCGATAATGCAGCTATACTTTGTGTTTAATAAGCTGATCACAGTACAGTTTATACAGTAATGAAAGAAACCACTCAATACTGAAATGATTATCTTGTCCCATCTGTCAATAATTAGCAAAGTCAAAGACAAAAAAAAAGGATATTCACTTCAAATAGGACTTTGAAAGTTGTGAGCAAATGGATTAACTTACAGTATACAGTCAGATATGTTTTTAACTGAAAATTAATGAAAAGCTCATTTCCAATCCTTGGAATCTAGCTGTCTCTGATGCATTTGGCACAGAGCTTTATTATTTTAATCATCAGGACTGCAGCACAATTTTTCTTTAAAGACAGTTTGGAAAGGGCACACATTGAGTTTGTCTAACACACAAGAGACAAACCAAATCTGGCAATTCTCTCCAAATTGACCTCAAAAGCAATTAAGTTTCCCAACAAACTTGCCAGTTACAAGTCAATTTTATAACTTTGACTTCTATCACTTGGCCAGATGCAGAAATGCCATAATAAACAAATCATCAAATGATTTCATTCCTAAGACATGTTTAGGATGGGTCTGCCTTAAAATCCTAGGATTCTAGCTGAAAGGATTTAAAACAAATAACTGAATGGCATGACAACTTCTCTTTACTGGCAGAAACCAGCTTCAGAATCACCACTGTCATACATACACTCCTAATGCTGCAGCCAGCAGAAAATAAACTTTCCAATAAACCAGAAAACATTTTTACAATTAACACAAATCCACCATTAGTTTATTCTTCATTTTGGAATCTTGACTGGAAAAGTATACATCAAACATGATCAAGGAACATGCCTTTACATCACCCCACTGTGCAAGCAGGAGTACGACTGTAACACAAGGTGTAGTTAGTTCTAGATTTAGTGGAAAGTCAACATGCAATTTTCAGTAATTGACATGGTCGATCATTCTGAGCAAAGAGCACATGGTTCATGGGTGTAAGGTGGCTGTTGTGGAAATGGAGTTTGTTCCAAGGAAAAGCAGAATTATTTTTCACACAATCATAAACAAGAATGACCCCTTTGATTCTCCTCAATAATTTGAGGGGTGATTAAATTCAGAACAGAATTACAGAAGTAAAAAGTGGAATAAAAGGAAATTAACACATTTTCGAAAAATTGTGATGGAAACTTTAATGGGACTAAACGCCGATAAGTCCCAGGATACTAAAGGTGGCAGCCATGGGAACGGTGGATGTGTTGGTGACTTCTTCCACAATTCTGTAGATTTTGGATCAGTCCCAACAAATTGAAGAGTGGCAAACATAACCTCACTGTTTATAAAAGGAGGGAGGGAGAAAACCAGGAATGACAGCCTGATTAGCCAAACAGTAGTGGGGAAAATGCTTGAATCTATCATAAAGGATTTGATAACAGAACACTTTAAAGATCCCAATGGCATTACACGTGGATTTATGAAAGGGAAACCATGTTTGAAAAACCTTTAGGGAGTTATAAGGACAAAACTGGAATATGCCAGTGTTGGACTGGGGTGGCTAAAGTTAAAAACCACACAACACAACAATCCACTGGGAGAACCAGTGGATGTGTTGCAATTGGATTTTCAGAAAGCTTCTGATAAATTGGTTATTGTGCAAAATCAAAAGAATGTAGGATTGGGGCAACATGCTGGCATGGGTTGAGAATTGATCAGCAGACAGGAAACACAGCAGGAATAAATGGATCATTTTCCGAGTGGCATGCTGTGACTCGTGGTCTGCTACACGGATCAGTGTTTAGGCCCCAGTTATTCACAATATGGCTCAACAACGTGGATGAGGAAAGTCAAGTATAATATTTCCAAGTTTGCAGACAGTACAAGACTAGGTGGAAGTGAAGGTGACGAAGAGGATGTAAAGAGACTTCTGGATGTAGCGTGAGTAAGCAAATACATGGCAAATGTGGATAAATGTGACGTTTGCTGGGAAAAACAGAATAGCAAAGTTAAATTTGAATGGTAGATTGGAAAATGTTAATGTCCAAAAGGACCCGGATGTCCTTGTGCACTAGTCACTGAAAGCTAGTTTCAGGGACAACAATTACGAAGGCAAATAATATGTTGGGCTTCACTACAAGAGGGTTGGAGTACAGGAGCAACTATCTTTCTGCAGCTGTACAGGGTCTTGGTGAGTCCACATCTGGAGTAGTGTGTAGGTTTGTTCTCCTTAACTCATAAAAAGATATACTTGCCATTGAAGGAGTGCAGTGAAGGTTAACCTGACTGATTCCTGGGAATGTGATGCTAGAAAAGCACAGCAGGTCAGGCAGCATCCGAGGAGCAGGAGAATCAACGTTTCAGGCATAAGCCCTTCATCATTGTGGGCCGAGGGGGCTGAGAAATAAATGGAAGGGGACTAAGACGGGTGGGGGGGTGGGGGGGGGGGGGGGGTTTAAGGTAGCTGGAAATAAGATATGTAGATGAAGGTGGGGAGAAGGTGAGAGGTTGGAGAGAAGGACAGAGCTGGTAGATGGGAAAGACAAGGGACAGGTCAAGAAGGCAGTGCCAAGTTAGAGGCTTGGGACTGGGATACAGTGGGAGGAGGAGAAAAGAAGAAACTCGTGAAATCCACATTGATCCCGTGTGCTTGCAGAGTCCTAAGGCGGAAGAGGAGGCATTCTTCCTCCAGGTGTTGGGTGGTTAGGATTTAGGACAATATAGGAGGCCCAGGACCAGCATGTCCTTGACAGAGTGGGAAGGGGAGTTGAAGTGTTCAGCCACAGGATGGTGGGGTTGGTTGGTGCAGGTGTCCCAGAGATGTTCTCTGAAATGGTCCACAAGTTGGTGTCCTGTCTCCCAATGTAGAGGAAACCACATAGGGTTCAACCAATACAGTAGATGACATCTGTGGAGGTACAGGTAAATTTCTGTCGGAGGTGGAAGGATCCTTTGGGGCCTTGGATGGAGGTGAGTGGGGAGGTGTGGGCGCAGGTTTTACACCTCTTGTAGTGGCAGGGGGAGGTGCCGGGAGTGGAGTGAGGGTGGATCTGACAAGGGGGTCACGGAGGGAATGGTCTCTCTGGAATGCTGATAGGGATGGAGAGAGAGATATATCTCTAGTGGTGGGGTCTGTTTGTAGGTGGCAGAGGATGATGTGAAGGATACGGAGGTTGGTGGGGTGCAAGGTGAGGAGCAGAAGGGCTCTGTCCTTGTTGTGGTTGGGAGGGGTGGGGTTCAAGGGCGGAAGTGCGGGAAATGGAGGAGATGTGCTGGAGGGCATCGTCGACCATGTGGGAGGGGAAATTGAGGTCTTTGAAGGAGGAGGCCATCTGGGATTTTCTATGGTGAAGTTGGTCATCCTGTGAACAGATGCAGCTGAGGCGGAGAAATTGGGAATAAGGGCTGGCATTTTCACAGGAGACAGGGTGGGAGGAGATGTCGTCCAGGTAGCTATGGGAGTTGGTGGGCTTGTAGTAGATGCCCATGGTTAGTAAGTTACGGGAGATGGAGATGGAGAGGTCCAGGAAGGGGAGGGAGGTGTCCGAGATGTTCCAGACAAATTTGAGATTGGGGTGAAAGGTGTTAGTCAAGTTGATAAACTGTTCAACCGCCTCGTAGGAGCACAAGTTAGCACCAATGGTGCCAGTGTAGCTGCGGAAGATGGACTGTTCCATGCACTCAACAAAGAGGCCAGTATAGCTGGGGCCCGTGCGGATGCCCATGGCTACCTCTTTGGTTTAGAGGAGATGGGAGGATTGGAAGAAGTTGTTGAAAGTGAGGACCAGTTCAGTCAGGTGAATGTGTGTGTCGTTGGAAGGGTACTGGTTGGGACGGCATGAGAGAAAGAAACAGAGGGCTTGGAGGCTACGATGAAGGCCTTATTCCAAGCCTCCAACTCGGCATCACCCCCTTGACCTGTCCATTGTCTTTCCCATCTATCTGCTCCACCATCCCCTCCGACCTATCACCTTCATCTACTGATTGCATTCTCAGTTACCTTCCCCCCCCAATCCCACCCCCTCCCATTTATCTCACAGCCCCCGGCCCACAAGCCTCATTCCCGATGAAGGGCTTATGCCCGAAACGTCGATTCTCCTGCTCCTCAGATCCTGCCTGACTAGCTGCGCTTTTCCAGTGGCATACTCTTGACTCTGATCTCCAGTGCCCACTTTCTCCTTCCTAATTCCCGGGAATGGCAGGTTTATCTTGTGAGGAGAGATTGGTTCAACTGTGTCTACATTCACCGATGTTTAGGAAAATGAGAGGGATCATTTTGAAACATTTAAAATTCTGGCAAGACTGGATGCAGGAAGGTGGTCTCCTCTTACTAAGGAGCCAAAGCAGGGGGTCACAACTTAAGGATACAGGGTGGTCGGGAAGTTGGTATTTTGGGAATAGCGACCACAATTCTGTATGCTTTAAAGTACTATTCCATAAGAACAAGACCAGTCCTCAGGTGAAAGTAGACAAATTCGGAGAAGACTAACTCCCACAATATGAGGCAGGAACTGGGGAAAAGGTAAATTTAGGGCAGCTGTTTGAAGATAAATCTATACTTGGCATGTAGGAATCTTTTAAAGGCCAGTTGATTAAAAGTTCAGGAAGATGGCAATATTCAGGAACCTTGGACAACAGGTGATTTAGTAGTTTGGATTAGAAACTGGCTTTCTCAAAGAAGGCAGCGAGTGGTGGTTGACAGAAAATATTCAGCCTGGAGTCTGCTTACTAGTGGTGTGCCACAAGGATCTGTTTTGGGACCACTGCTATTTGTCATTTTTATAAATGACAAAGACAAAGACTTAGGTGGATGGATTAGTAAATTTGCAGACTACACTAAAGTCGGTGGAATAGTGGACAGTTTGGAAGTATGTTACAGGTTGCAGAGGGACTTGGATAAACTGCAGAATTGGGCTGAGAGGTGGCAGATGGAGTTCAATGAAGCTAAATGTGAGGTGATGCACTTTAGGAAGAATAACAGGAAGGCAGAATACTGGGTCAATGGAAAGATTCTTGGTAGTGTGGATGTGTAGAGGGATCTTGGAGTCCATGTACATAGATCCCTGAAAGTTGCCACCCAGGTGGATATTGCTGTTAAGGCAGCATACGGTGTGTTAGGTTTCATTGGTAGAGGGATTGAGTTCTGGAACCGCAATATCATGCTGCAACTATACAAAATGCTGGTGCGGCCGCACTTGGAATATTGTGTCCAGTTCCGGTCATCGTATTTTGGGAAGGATGTGGAAGCATTGGAAAAAGGTGCAGAGGAGATTTACCAGGATGTTGCCTGGTCTGGAGGGAAGGCCTTATGAGGAAAGGCTGAGAGACTTGGGTCTGTTCTCATTGGAAAGAAGGCTAAGAGGGGATTTGATAGAGACATACAAGATGATCAGAGGATTAGACAGGGTAGACAGTGAAAGTCTTTTTCCTAGGATGATGATGTCAGCTTGTACGAGGGGGCATAACTACAAATTGAGGGGTGATAGATTTAAGACAGATGTCAGAGGCAGGTTCTTTACGCGGAGAGTGATAAGGGCGTGGAATGTCCTACCTGCTAATGTAGTCAACTCAGCCACATTAGGGAGATTTAAACAATCCTTAGATAAGCACATGGATGACTTTGGGACAGCGTAGGGGAATGAGCTCAGAACAGTTCACAGGTCAGCACAACATCGAGGGTCGAAGGGCCTGTTCTGTGCTGAATTGCTCTATGTTCTATGTTCCAAGAGAAATTGTGAGTTTAATCAGAAAAAAAAGAGGCGCATAGAAGATTTGGGAATCTGAAGACAGACAGAGCCCTTGAAGAATACAAAAAAAGCAGGAAAGAACTCAAATAGGAATTTGGAGGGCTAAAAGAGGCCAAGAGACATCTTGGACAAACAAGATTAAGAAAAATCTCAAGACATTTACGTAAGAGGATAGCTAGGAAAAGGGTAGGTCCGCTTAAGGACAAAGGAGAGAATTTATGCATGTAGCAAGAGGAAGCGAGTGAGATCCTTAATGAATACTTTGCATTGCTATTCACAAAAGAGAAGGCCATGGTGGATGGTGAGTCCCAGGAGGGATATGCCGATATCCTAGGGCATGTCAATACCAAAACAGGAGGTGATGTTGGGGTTTTTTTTGTAAAGCAATAAGTAGACAAGTCCCTAGGACATGGTGGGATCAATCACGGAATACTGAGAGAAGCAACTGAGGAAATTGCTTAAGCCTTGTACAAAATCTTTGTATCTTCTGAAGTCACAGAAGAGGTCCCAGAGGACAGGAGAATAGCCAATATGTTCCTTGGTTTTAGGAGGGCAACAGGGATAATCTGGAAAATTACAGGCCAGTGACTCATGTGTGAGTAGTAGGGAAATTATTGGAGATGGGATTTACTCACTTTGAAAAATTATAGATTTATAGGATGTAAAATATAGAAAAATATAGACAGCATGGCTTTGTGTGGGGAAGGATTGTGTCTCCCAAACTTGATTGAGTTTTTTTGAGGAAATGACAAAGATGATTGAAGAGGGCAGGGTGATGTGTTGTCTATATGGACTTTAGCAAGGCTTTTGACAAGATTGACATGGCTGATAGAGAAGGTGAAGTCACGTGGAATGAGAGTTAAACTGATAAGATGGATACAGAATTGGCTTGGTCATAGAAGACACAGTCGCAATGGAAAGGTATTTTTCTAACTGGAGATCTGTGACCAGTGGTATCCCACAGGGATCCGTGCTGGCACCCCTTATGTTTGTAATATACATATGTGATTTGGAGGAGAAGGTAGTGGCCTGATTAGTAATCTTTGTCTCATCCACAAACTTGAGGAAACTGTGGATAGTGAGGACAATTACCAGACAATATAACAGGATACAGATAGGCTGGAGACTCGAGTGGCCAAATGGCAGATTGAATATAATCTGGACAAATGTGAGGTGATGCTTTTGGAAGATCTAATGCAGGAGGGATGTCTATAGTAAATGACAGAACCCTTAGTATCATCAACACACAGAGGGATCTAGGTGTACAGGTCCACAGTTCTCTGAAAGTGGTATTACAAGTGGATAAGGGGAGGTCAAGAAGGCATAAGGCATGCTTACCTTCATCAGGCGGGGCAGAGAGTGCAAAAATTACTATGTCATGTAGGAGCTGTATAGCATTTTAGTCAGGCCACATTAGAACATTGTGTGCATTTCTAGTCGCCACAATACCAGAAGGATGTGGAGGCTTCAGAGACGATACAGAAATGGTTTATCAGGATGTTGGTTTTGAGGGTATTAGCTAGGAGGAGAAGTTAGACAAACTTGGTTTGTTTTTGCTTGAAAGATGATGAATTGCAACTTGGTAAAAAAATTATAAGAGACATGGATAGTCAGAATCTTTCTTTCCCAGGATAGAAATGTCAATTACTAGCAGACTTAGGTTTAAGGTAAAAGGGGGTAAATTTAAAGCAGATGTGAGAGACAAGGTTTATTTTTAAAAACACAAAGGGTGGCAAGTGCCTGAAACACACTGCCAGAGTTGATGGTGAAGTCAAATTTAAGGGGTATCTTGACAGATAAATGAACAGACAGAGAATAGACGGATATCGACCATGTAAAGGCAAAAGTGTTTTTTTAGTTTAGGGAGACATCATGTGTCAGTGCAGTCTTGGTGGGCTGAAGGGCCTGTTCCCTTCCTATACTGCTCTTTGTTCTTTGGTAGACCATTTAGGATGAGAACACATTTTTTCACTCGAATGGTAGCAAACCGGTGAAATTCTTTAGCACAGAATGCTGTAGGGATCAAGGGACTGAATATATGAAGAAATCAATTTCTAGATGTTAAAACGATACTATGGGCTTTTGGGAGAAAGTAAAATGATGTTGAGGTAGAAGATCCGTCATGATCATGTTGAATGGCAGAGCAAGTTTGAAGGGCTGAATGGACTACTCCAGCTCCTATTTTTGTTGGTTGCTGTCAGTTCAATTCTCAGTGATACAATGCGATTCATATAAATCAGGTTGGGGACTTGGGCTCCGGTCTCAAATGCGTATGAGAAGAGGGAGATCTTGGATATTATACTAGAGAGCTGGATTTGATAACCTAATATTTACAGATACAAGTAAAAGAGTGATTCTGTACATAAAGAATTGAAGAGGTTACTCTGAAGAGGTATTATATTGGACTTGAAAACGTTAACTATTTCTCTCTCCACAGTTGCTGCTGAGGGTGTCCAACATTTCTGACTTTAATTTCAGATTTCCAGCATCCACAGCATTTTGCTTTCATTTAAAAGGAGCTAAAGAACTTTAATTCGAGAGAAGGAGCAAATAGCCCTGAGGACTGTACATGCGTGTGTGCGCGCACACACACACACACACACACACACACACACAGTGGAGACCCTCCATGAACCAGTAGCAGTATTGGTTTAAAGCATAAGGTAAAGCACTCATCACAGAACTAGTAAAAACCAAAGCATGTAATTCCATTATTTGAAATATGGCTAAACTGGAACAGGTTTAACGAGCATATTCCCAGAGTGTTTTACAGTGACAAAGGTCTGATGTCACTCTCTGTAAGCAGACAGTCTACGTACACCGGGAGAAAGTGAGGGTTGCAGATGCTGGAGTTTGGAGTAGAGAGTGCAGTGCTGGAAAAGCACAGCAGGTCAGGCAGAACCTCAGGAGCAGGAGATGAAGGTTTATGCTTGAAACATCGATTCTCCTGCTCCTTGGATGCTGCCTGACCTGCTGTGCTTTTCCAGTGCCATACTCTCGACAGTGCCTCAACTTCAGAATATGGCTCTCTTAAAAATAATCCCATTTCCCATGTCCTTTCTACAAGTTAATTGAAATGCTGGAGGTTCTACTGACCTCTCCGTATCTGGGAAGACAGAACCTGGTTCTAATGGAAGGCCATTGGACATGACAAAACGCTGCCTGTCCTGCTGGGTGGTTCTTAATTCAAACCTTTTCCTCACAATATTGAAACTGTGTGTTTAGGAATTATTCTGGCCTTTCAGGCTATGCTGCTGGTAACTGCTTTGCTCTCTAATAGGTCACCTGTCAGTCTGCTCCACCCTCTGTAACTGTAGCTCAACATCAGGCATCCAACCCCACCCAGATAGACCCCCTCATTCTGCTGCCCTCTTCTGTGCATGCTGAATGGACTTCTGTAACTGGCCAAAGTATTGAAATTTTCTAGATGCTGTTACTATTTAAGAGCTTTCTTGTTTCGAATACCCCTTCATTTATCGTCATCATCATCATGTATGCTCTGCCTGAAGGCAGTTGTTTTTCTCCATGTCTCTTAATCCTCTTCTGATCTTTTCACTTTGCAATAACTTCCTTCAATCTTCAAGCCATCCAACATTGGTATTCACTTCTTTTCTAATCATCCTCTGCCTTGAAATCTTCCTTCTGTGTCTTGGTCCATTTCCTCCTATGATCTGCCCTGCCCAATATCTCTCCCAAATTACATTCAGAAGTTTTGTTCATTCACTCTGGACAGCAGTTTATTTGTAGTTTTGGCTCAGATCATCTTTTCTAATTTCCTCCAAACCCACATTTCAAACCAATTAGTCCATTGTCCCCATGTAGTTCAAATCTCACATCTACACAAAGCACTCCCATTGAAACTCTTTACAAATCACCTCCACTTGTTTATTCAGTCTTCTGTTTAGTACCTGTCTCTTCTGACCATACAGCCTCTCCCATTGCTATCCTTGTTCTTATTTCTTCTATCTGCAGAATACTTCTTGATGCCTTCGAGATGTACATTGCATTTGTTTTGTCAGAGATCATTTCTATTCTAAAGTTCCAGTCCTGGTATAAATGGTCTCTGCACTCACTTGTAATCTTCCTCCTGTATTTGCAGGTGAAGCATGTTGAGCAAATGTCTCATGTCTTCATTCACCTCCAAGTGCTCGCCTCTTCAAACCTATAATCATTGCCTCTGCAGACTAACCCAAAGAAACCAGATCACAATGTGATACGACAAGCTTTCAGAGCGACAATCCTTCATCAGGTGCATCACTCCGAAAGTGTGAGATTTCAAATAAACCTGTTGGACCATAACCTTGTTGTGTGATTTTTTACTCTGTCCACCCCAGTCCAACACCGGCACCTCCACATCAATGTAATATGGTTTGTTCTGGTAGTTTGTCTGTATTTAGCTCAGAGCTTCTGTCTTACTGCCTTCAAGGTGATAGGAAATAAAGCATCAACAACATTCAAAACTGGTAAATGAAGTTACGGTCAAGTAATTTATCATGGTTAACGCACTTTCCTGAACCCAGAACAAGGTGAATTAATGTACAGAAGTAGCCTATTAGCCTCAATACATCAATCGCCCTCCTTACAGCAGCAATCCCCACACAAGCAGAATATAATCTATACTTTTATTTTGCGTATCAATCTTTGCAGGGGACAGCACAGCCTAAAAGGTTTTTTTGTAAATGATATAGGGAAGAAAGAATAGCAAACTATTAATAGGTGCAAGATCCAGATATTTATGAAGATCTGTAAAGCAACCCTTTCACAATTATTGATTGAAATATTTATACAGCAAACATCATTGAATTAAGCTGTCTCTCAAGTAGGTCAGGAGGCGAGACTGGAACATTCCAGATTTACAACTCAGAAAAAAAATTACAACCACTCCAAGCCAGCCCCAGCCTCTGCTATTAATGCTCACCAAGAGTAATGTCAGCAGTCTAAACTCATCACATTTGGTTTGGGTGAGGATTTTACTGGGCCTAGTCTCCCCTTAGTAAGTAAATTTCGTTATAGTTGTCATTGTGTTTAAACTTCTTAAAGCAGGAGACAAACACCTCATACACAGCAATGTGAGGTGTGAAAGCATCTCAAGGCACAGCCAATATTTCTGTGACTGTAAAACATGACCCTCTGTGACAGCACAATTCAGACAAACACTATCAGCTGCTTCAATTGGACATTTTCAAACAGCTTTGATAAACTAAAACGGTTGTTTGGAAAAAAGTGCCATAAACCTGGCCTTCACCACAGGTGACATGGCTGTGAAATCAATGCTTTTCATATTAAGGTTTTTATTCAGTATAAATCCCAGACAAGATACAGAACATGCAAATCACTGAATGACTACAGTATACAAAAAGGCCATTTGATCTCTTATATCCACGTTAGCTCTCTGAGAGCAACTCAGTAAGTTACACCCCCACAATCCTTCAAATTTCTCCATATTATTATCCAATTTTCTCGAGTCATAATTGAGGGCTCTTGTGGTGCAGCAGTAATGTCCTACCTCGAGCAAGGAGATAAAAGATGTGTATAATAACATCTCAGCAGGGTGATGAGAAAGTCTCTCAGAATCTTCCTTTACATGGAGATCTATTAACCAATAAGGAACAGGACCTAGTTTATAGCTTCTAACCCCTTATTTAAGAAAAAGTGATTTTGTGGTGCAGTGATTTTGTGGTGCAGAGTCCCAGCCTCAAGTTCCACCTGGCGATATGTAATAATATTACAGAGCCATTCAGTCCATTGACTTGGTTCCATCATTCAATGACATCATGGCTGATCTGATCACTCTTGATTCCACTTTCTTGCCTTTTCCCCATAATCCTGATTCCCTTAACAATCTCTCTTCCCCTGAATACATCGAATGACCCAGCCTCCACAGCACTCTGTGGTAAAGAATTCCAAACATTCACTTCTGTTCAAGGGCAATTAGGGATGGGTATTGATTGCTGACCTTGCCATGGATGGAGGTGTCATATGAACAAATACAAAACAGTGACAATGAAGGAGCTACAATAAATTTCCAAGTCAGACACAGAACTTGGAGACTCAGAATGAAGGGGTCAGCCATCAGGACTGGGAAAAGGTGAAATTTCTTCACTCAAATGGTTGTGAAATGTTCAGAATTTTCTACACCAGAGAGCTGTGGATGAACACGCACAGAGACGAATCAAGGGAAGATGTTAGATTACTGGGCACTGAGAAAACAAACAATTCCTGCTTTAAATTATTCATGATTAAATCTTCTCTGAAAGAGGTCACTGCTCCTTAATTTTAGTCAATATTATTTTATTTAGTGTAGTAGTCTCGGTTATCCTGTCCAGTCTTCAAACAATAAAGAACAATTTGTTCACTCATTTAATCAATAAAGCCAGCAGCCAGGAACGCCCAGTCCAGTTGCCAGGCGCTAACATTTCTACAGCACATTGACATTACATTAGAGAGGTGTAGTTCTTTGATAAAGTAGAACAGTCTGAATATTGAGTTAAATATCAGGCACCAGGTTGAGGAAGTGAGAAACAAAAGCAGCTATTCATGCTCTCACCTGCTGCTTTTTGTGTTTATACACCATCTCACCTTGTCTGATCATCAGGAGTACATAGCTACCTCATGTCCTTTCAAGCCTCAAAAAGAAATTTTGTTCTTAAAAGGGTTACACTACAAACTGCCTTTCGAACTTCATAGGAGGTTGGAATTACAATCCATGATAAATCCCAGTTGGCTGCACTTTGAATTTTCCCAATGATTTAATTCTTTCATCCTTCTTCCTCTTCATTAGGATTGTGATCTATTAGTCAGTTTTGCAATCTTAACAGAATCAGATAAACTTACATTCACACACAATTTAAATAGAACATATAAAAAGGTCTGGAATACAAAGCAAGAATAGCTACTTTCGGCGCATTTTCTCATGTGAAGCAACACTGACAAGAGAACTTTCATGAATTAATTCAATGTTTCATTTCAAAAGGTTATCAATTCTTTCAATTTCTGAAATCATTTTAAGTTTTGCTATTGAGACCAGATTTGAAAAAAAAAAGTGTTACATTATAACTATATTTGTTCAAAGTCAAAAGTCCTAACCAACCAATACCAGAATTAACCTCGCTTATGGTTTACTTTAAATTCCAGTTCAATTTCTGCCATACTACACACACCGACACCAGCTTCAAATCCACCCTCAAAATCCCCAAAACACCCAGGAAAATCCAAACAAGGACAACCAGCAGAAACTACCCCTTTCAGGAGAATGGAGAGCAGTGAGGACCTGCTCCTTCAACCACCGGCTCGTTTTGGCTCATATTTGCTGCTGATAGGCTCAATGCTCTCTCCTTCTTAACCATGAGTGAGTGACTGAGTGAGCAAGCAAGTGAGAGTGAGTGAAGACTTTTGTTGGAGGCTGAGGAGCCTCCATCAAGCAAGGAGGAGGGTACAGGGAGGAGGGGAAAGTGGGAGAGAAAAGGGGAGCGTCTGTGTTATAAAAGGGTGTGACAAATAAAGGACTCCACTGGATTAGCAAATATTTTGTGCCAATGATACATACATTTGCTATTTGATGGATACTAATCTGTTTAATTTAGATAATTTAATGCTTTTCCCCCCAAAATTCTCTATATTCTAGTACGGTCAGACAGAAAGTTGGCAAGAGTAATACTATTTTGGCATGTCTGCACAAGGACCAATGGCAAATGGGCACAACAACGGCTCAGTGGTTAGAATGCTGCCTCAGTGCCAGCTTCGGGTGACTGTCTGTGTGGAGTTTGCACGTTCTCCCAGTGTCTGTGTGGTTACCTCCAGGTGCTCTGGTTTCCTCCCCCAGTACAAAGATGTCCAGGTTAGGTAGATTGGGTATGGGAAATGCAGAATGGAAGGGATAGGGTAGGGGGTGAATCTGGGTGGGGTATTGTTTGCAGGGTCAGTGTGGACTTGTTGGCCAATTGGCCTGTTTCCACATTGATTCTATAGAAATGGGATTTTGGCCTTCATTGGGAGAGGATTATAACAATAAGGATGTGTTATGTGAAATAAAAAAATTGTACAGGGCTTTGGTGAGATCACATTAAAGGTACGGTGTCTCATACTGCTCTCCACATTTAAGTGGAAATGTACTTTCCTCGAGGTCCGTCAGTGGCTGCTGCAGTGAGACACTTTTGCTATGCTGACAGGCTGAGAAAATTAGACATATACACTCAGACTTAGAGAGGCGATCTCATTGAAAGCAAAATTTCGAAGGATCTTGAGGAATTGGAATCGGAGAGGATGTTCCACATGATTGCAGAATCCAGAACATGATGGAGGACAAACCACAGTCTCTCAGTAAAAGGACTGACCAATTAGGACTTAGATGAGGAAAACGTCTTTTTCCCCCACTCAAAGGCTGTGAAACTTGGAAATTCCTAATCCAGACAGCTCCGTCACTGAACATATTTACAACTAGTGGAGTCAGATACCAGATCCCTCAGGGAATTAAGGGATATAAGCATTAGACAGAGAAATTGAGCTGTAGTTCACAATCAGCTGTGATCTTCCTGAATGGAGGAACCAGCTCAGGGCTGAGGTATTCATTCCTGCTTACACACATTGTTACACACTTAAAAACAGTAAAGACGTGTCATGGAAATACATTAAAAATATACGCTAATACAATAACAGCAATTTCTAAGCTGATGATTTTAGCATCAATACTTTTCACACATTTGATCAGTTTTTTTACTTTAATCACATTCTTCACAACGAACGCTCAAGGAATTTTCACCTACAAGTCCCTGCAGAGTAGAAAGCTGCAGTCAAATCTCATCATTATAAAAAGGACCTTCTGTCTTTTCTCCTCTTTTGAGGGTCAGACGCTGGACTTCCAGTGGGTTGGTCTACTCTAACAGGAGAAGTACTGCAGTAGCTGCTATTTGCCTCTGCCAGACAATGGACCTGGAAAGTCTCCCATTCTTACCACCTGCCATCAGGAAGACTGAATCCACCTGCTCAGTCACATTACAAACACGCCTTGCATGGCCAATAGAATGGTGTGGAAATTGAACCCTAACTTTCTGGTTCAGGGGTCAGGACATTACACTACACCGCAAAGACATCCTGCTGAAAGGATTAAATAACTTTAGTAATTTTCATCATTTGTTTAGCCATATCAAGGTCAACCAGTACACAAATGCAAGCAGCCACACATGTCCCCATCACATGTCCTTACAGACAACTTCTTGGAATTGTGGTTAGAGAGGGCATGTTGACTCAGAATTAAATAAAGGTTTACAGTCAGTATTAATCATTGCATTTTCCATGGTGATAGTTCTACTGAGCAGAGTACACTTGCTAACCAATCGGGGAGGTAATAGCCTCATAATGACTGTTGTCCATTTTTTGGAAAAACCCATGTGGTTCACTAAGGCCCTTTAGGGAAGGAAACTGCCATCCTTACCTGGTCTAGACTACATGTGACTCCAGACCCACAGTAAAGTGGGTAACTCTTACCTATCCTCTGGGCAAACAGGAATGGGCATTAAGTGTTCACCAGGCCAGCAATGCTCACATCTGTGAACAATTTTTTTTTAAAACTCCCCTTTCATACAACCACAAATGAATTTTTGGTATTTCTTTCAAATTGCCCTGATGATTGCAAGACAAAACAGCTCCAAACTGCTGGGGTTTTTTTTCAGAAATATTCAAGCTGAATAAAAATGAATTTCCTTTTCATAAAACTATGGTAACTCTGCCTATTTTGTAAATCTCCTATTATCTCCTTAGTAATGATTCTAGTATTTTTCCAATGATAGATATTAGATGAACTATCCTACAATTTCCTGCTTTCTGAAGCCTGCATTTCTTTCATTTGTAGTTTTCTGATTCATAGTCCTGTTTCAGAATCTAGGGAAATCAATGTATATCCATTAATTTAACATACCCAGATTCTGACTGTAAGAATCAAGAGAATTAAGAACCTTTAGTTCTATTAGTTTCACAAGTATATTTTTTAAATTTTGAGACTGATTGTTTTAAGGACCTCTTTCCCATTTACTTCTTGATTTTCTACTTTTATTGGAAGCTTTTTCCATCTCCTATTGTAAATATGATACAAAATATTTATTCAAAGCAGCTACCATTCCCAAAAACATTCGAGCCTCACCTTCAAATGGACCAATGCTTACTTTCTCTAATAAATTTCCTTTTTTATCAAATGTACTTGTAAAAGCTTTTGCAGTCTGTTTTTTTATATTGATTGCTAGTTTATATCATATTCCAATTCTTCCTTTTGAACTGTGTACCATTAGCATAGAATCTTTCTTTCTTAATGGAAGTGACTTAAATGTCTAGGACTGCTTGTTGACAGTTTTTAAATCCTCCTCTGCAGAGAACAGATTTCTTTTTATAAAATGGCTCATGTCCCTCCTACATCTCAAATTTTAAAAGCTTCGAAATCCTATATCCTGTTGTTATGTGGATAAATGTGGAAAGCATATTTCTTTCGGCCAAATCAAAAATAAAAAGCAAGAATCCTCTCCTCAGAATATGGAATTGCTATTTTCAAGGCACATGTAATAGTTTCTCAAAATTTGTGCAGTATAGGGGTGGTCCCTCCCAAAAGGCACAGGTAAACTTTCTGAAATACCCGAGAATGTTAAATTTAAAAGGAACAGAATGAATTCACGATCAATGACGTGCTACAAGATCACTGGAGATAAGAAACGTTTACCTTTTTGTTTCTTGAAACGGAACGGAGGGAAGTGTCAAAAAGTATCAAGTGTTGGGAAAACAGATATCACATGAAGAGACATGAGGATGCAGCAGTTTCAGACTACCTGTTCCTGATTCCATCATTGAAAGAATTTGAAGGCATTCAGAGCCTTGGGTCCTTCTGCACCCACAGGCAACATTCAAGAATCCAAGGGATACAAAGTTTCTCCACTGGGCTTCTGCGTGCCTTTAAAAATAGCTTTAAAAAGCTGCACAAGTATTGGAAACTGATTACAGTATCAAAAGTAAAAGGAATAGATCTAAAGTCATTAATGTAATAGGATCAAGAACAAGGAGGGCACAGATTTAAAGTGATTTGCAAGTTTATGGGGAGGAAATGTTTTTTTAAAACATATCAAATTGTTAGGGTCTGGAATGCACTGCCTGGAAATGTCACAGAGGCAGATTCAACTGAGGAATTCAAAAGGATATTAGATTGTATTTCAATAGGAGCAATGTGTAGAGAAAAAGGAAAGAAAATGTCATGAAGTCATGATCTTCATTTGGAGAGGTGGTACAGATGTGATGGGCTGAATGGCCTCCTGCACCAGAATTAGTAATCACACTGAAAGGAATTACACTGAAATCGATTGGAGACAGTGTCGATATTAGTAATTGCAATGAAAAGCAACAGTAGCCACATTCAGAACAAATTTGCAAAGTGTGTGGGCTTACTCTTCAAGCTGGCATCAGATCATTTATGTCCTGCGCCCTGGACCATACAAAACAAGTGCAGAAGAACGGTCAAGATTTAACACTCATTGTTCAACTTCATTTCAGATAGCAAAAATAATTCCATTCATTTCTTTTCTCTATCTAAACAGAAATGGTTATTTTGGGGGAAATACACTTCCTAAACCATTCTTCCCTACTCAGTCAGGGGCAACATTAAAATTCTCAAAAATAATCTCACTGGCATTCTATCCAAACTCCAAAGCCCAGTGACCAGCATGGACTCTCAGCCTTTTAACTCCAGATTCTCCCAATGACCACTCCAAACATCTCTTGAAACTCACTCTCAGCCAGGAACTCTGGAAAAGTCGTTATCGTCCCCTAATCCAACACCATGCTCTACATTGACAACAGCTCCTCCACTGAATTGGCATCTTTGCACAATTTGCAATGATAGTTGACTTGGAGAAGTCAAAGTGAGAGAGGAGCCCAGAATAAATGGGAAAATATTGAGAAGTTTAGAGGGAGACCTTGGAGTGAATGTTCACAGATACCTGCAAGGTAACAGGACAGATTGGAAAAGGTGGTTAAGAAAGTAAACGAAATCATCTCCTTTATTTGTTGAGGTCTGGTGGAAAAGAACAGGAAGGTGCTGCCAGATCTTTACAGATCATTAGTTAGTGAGCAGTGTACACAGTTGTAGTCAGTTCATTACAAAATGTGTGGAATTGCATGTGAGGGGGGACAGAGGAAACTCTGAAAGTTGTTACCAGGACTGGAAAAATGCAGCTATGAAGGAAGATCAGGCTGACTGGGCTTTTCTTGGAACAGAGCAAGCTGACGGGATTTAATTGAAAATTATAAAATTGAGAAGGGCTTGGCGACAGTGGATGAGAGCCTATTTACCTCAGCATAGAGGTCAGCTCTTTGGAACATAGACTTATTAAGTGATTGGTGGAAGGATTGGAAAGGAGGAGAATATTTCTAAGCTAAAGGGTGATTGGAGTCTGGAACTCACTGCCCCAAGAGGCCAATAGAGGCAGAAACCTTCAACTCATTTCAAAGCTGCTAGAGCCTGCGGGGCTTTGGACCACATACTAGGAATTGGGTGATCTTCCTTTGGAGCAGAGTAGACAACAGGCTAAGTGGCCTCTTTCTGTGCCACAAACTTCCTGTGATTCTAGAACAGAGCACTCAGGGCCAAGATAAATTAATTGCAGAGATGATTAAATCCACATCATTCTTGCAGGTTGACTTGTGAATCTATTCACTTATTTCAGGACAACAAAACATTTATTCTGAATCAACCTTGGTAAAGTGGTTACATTGTCCTGTCAAGTTGCCATTTTGTCATGTAGAGATACGCCATTAGGAGATTTATAACACAGACATTTGAGTTTGTGTTTATGCACCTCAGTGAATATATCTTGGAACCTCAGACAGCCAATTCTCAACTTCTCAATAATTTGCATTCATCTCAATAAGGGATTTGTTGGAGGTGTCTAAACAAATCTATTGGCAAATCAAAAAAAGCTCAGTTTTTCATTAATCTGACAGCATGAAGCAGAGAGAAGGGAAGCTGTTAGATGTTTGGAATGTTTGTATACACATTACAAAGTTCTCTTTAATAAGTCATAAGTTGGTCATAATTCTTACTGATGCCAATAGATGGGTGGGGTCAGCACAAATTTAAAAATTTTAAGTTACATGTAAACCAAAATGATTTGGTTAACCAAGCAAACCCCAGCTGGTGCTATTTCTGTTCCACTTTCCCCAGCTTTGCCTTTCACTCATTTAGTTTAAAACTGCACAATCACAGTGTCTGAAGGTGGCCTAGAAAAACTCAGAAATTACCCATAATGATCAACCGAATAGATATATTCAAACCCACAAACAGAACTTCTAAAATAAAAATTGGTTATATGTCAGTCAAATCAATCTGGGACTCGTTATTGTAACAACTTGCATTCATTTCACACCTTTACATTGGTTCCACCTCAGACAGCAAAGAATTGTATTAAACTTTAGCTTAATGTTCAATCAAAACAGGCAAGTTTAGACAGGAACAGTTCAACAGGAACAAAATATGCCTAAACTGTCAATTGCACTCAAATACAATTAGTTGCTTCACCAGAAAGACTTGTGCAGTGAAATAAACTGGAGCTGTACAATGGATAGATTTTCTGCTTTCGCTGAGCGGACCCAGTTTAGTTCCACTTGGATTCTGCTGAACTAAGAGCAGTTTCTTTAGCAGAGATCAAAATAAAAAAGACCTGATGGCTCTATTCATGAATATAGCACAGGAAAATTTTGAAGTACAAGATGGGAGTTCAATGCAGCTAAGTGTGAGGTGATTCACTTTGGTAAGAGTAACAAAAAGATGGGGTACTGGGCTAATGGTCGGATACTTGGTAGTGTGGATGAGCAGAGGGATCTTGGTGTCCATGTACACAGATCTTTGAAAGTTGCCACCCAGGTAAATAGTGCGGTGAAGAAGGCATATGGCGTATTGGCTTTTATTGGTAGAGGAATTGAGTTCCGGAGTCCTGAGGTCATGTTGCAGTTGTATAAGACTCTGGTGCGGCCGCATCTGGAGTATTGTGTGCAGTTTTGGTCGCCATACTATAGGAAGGATGTGGAGGCACTGGAACGGGTGCAGAAGAGGTTTACCAGGATGTTGCCTGGTATGGTAGGAAGATCGTATGAGGAAAGGCTAAGGCACTTGGGGCTGTTTTCATTGAAGAAAAGAAGGTTTTGGGGTGACTTGATAGAGGTGTACAAGATGATTAGGGGTTTAGATAGGGTTGATCATGAGAACCTTTTTCCACGTATGGAGTCAGCAATTACGAGGGGGCATAGCTTTAAATTAAGGGGTGGTAGGTATAGGACAGATGTTAGGGGTAGATTCTTTACTCAGCGAGTCGTGAGTTCATGGAATGCCCTGCCAGTAGCAGTGGTGGACTCTCCCTCTTTATGGGCATTTAAACAGGCATTGGATAGGCATATGGAGGATAGTGGGCTAGTGTAGGTTAGGTGGGCTTGGATCGGCGCAACATCGAGGGGCAAAGGGCCTGTACTGCGCTGTATTCTTCTATGTTCTATGTTCTACATCTACATGAGGACACAGATTCAGTGCCACCACTCCCCAGAACATATGAACCTGAAAAATGTTGAAACTGATTACTGATCAATATTTGCAGACCTTGAAAAGTAAAGGTTATAATTTGCATTAATGATTAATACCAGCCCTTCACTGATACGGATGCCAACAGCCAGACACAACCTGAACAAACCCAGCAAGAGAAAGATAACTCAAGAGTTCAAGATCAATAACATTGTTTAATAACATGTTTTGTGGAACCAGCTCCATGTTTCACTGGTCATCACTGAAACAGGGTGAAGAACTTGGAACTTTCCTGATGAGGAAATGAATGCTGGAACAGAGCATTCAATCCTAGTCTCTAATTACTAGCAAGATTTTTAATTGTTCCAAAAGCATGTTAAATTATTAAATACCACTAGACTAGATTGAGAGAGTGCGGTAACTGTAAGAGAAAGCCCAGTGTGTAGTAAGCATGGCCACATTTTCCCAGAAATTTTCTATTCACCTTCATATATTACACCAACAGCTATTTAGGATCAAACTTGTTCGACAGGCAGAAGGCTGGAAGAACACAGCAAGCCAGGCACCATCAGGTGGAGGAGAAGTTGACATTTCAGGTGTAACCCTTCTGAAGGACTTGGGGCTAGGTGTAGGGAGAGCTGCAGACAAAAGGTGTGGCAGGGGGCAGGATGGTGAGGTGGGGATTGGTGAAGACAGCTTATGGCACTGAGGCAGTGAGAAAGGGACTCCCCGAGGCTGAGAACTTCCTCAAAATGGTCATTCTTTGAAGAGATATTGTAGTGGAACAAACTTGGTTAGACAAAAAAAATTGTAGATGCCGGAATCCAAAGTAGACAGGCAGGAGGCTGGAAGAACACAGTAAGCCAGGCAGCATCAGGAAGTGAAGAAGTCAACGTTTTGGGTATACCCTTCAGGTCTGGGAGTGGGAAACAGCAAATATTCCTTTTACTCTGGGAATGGGAAGAAACAGCTACAGATGTTTTACCTTTTGATAAGTAACAATGCTGGAAATGCATTAGCCACAGGCAACGCCCACAAACCATGCATGGCAGCATGGAATGTGGCAGAAACTTCAACGGTACCTTCTAACTATTGTTATGTTATCTTCATATTAACTATAATTCAACTTGCTGCAAACAAAATATGCAATTTAAGAGAAACACAGGTCATTGAATGATTACAGAACAAAATGAGTCCAGTTGGCCTATTGACTCTATGTTATACCTCTGTAAGAGTACCTTGTCCAATTCCACTTCCTCCTTTTTCCCTGTCTACCTGCATGTTTCTTCTTCAAATAATAATCCAATTCTTTGTCTGAAAGCCACAGTTTGAATCTGTCTCCATCTCAATCTCTGGTGGAGTTTTCCAGATTTTAACCACTCACTGCTGCAATATGTTATTCCTCAAGTTGCCATTGATTCTTCTGTCAATTTCCTTAAATCCATGCCCTCTGCTTCTCAATCCTTCCACCAAAAGAACAGTTCCTTCCTATTTATTCCATATGGACTCCTTAATGTTGAACAGCTCAGGTCTCCTCTGAAATCTTCACTTCTCCAAAGTACAAAACAGTCTCAGTTTTTTTCAATCTATTCATGTAACTGAATTTCCTCATCCCTGCAACTACTTTCATTTAAAAAAAATTTCTGCATCCTCTCCAATGCTTTCATTTCCACATTGCCCAAATCTTCCAGTCGAGGCTAAATGAAATGGTCTATATAAGTTGATCAGAATATTCACATATTCAATGCTCTAATTCACAAAGTCCAGGATACCATGTGTTTTACTCACTCTCCCAACCAGTACCATCACCTTCAATATTTGATTAATACCCAACTTCCCTCCCATCTCTCTGTTCCTGCACTCACTTTAAATATGGTGTTCTTTATTCTATATTGCATCTCCTTCCGCTTAGCAAACTATAATACAGCGAATTGGATAGTGATAAAGTTAGTCTTTTTTATTTATTCATGGGATGTGGGAATCACTGGTTAGGCTAACATTATTGCCCACCTTTAGTTGCTGAGAGAGCAGTTAAAAGTCAATCACATGACTATGGGTCTGGCATCACATGACCAGGTAGCGATGACAGATCTCCTTTCTAAAGGGCATTAGTGAACCAAACACCAGTGGTTATATAGTCACCATTAGACCAGTGTTTTACTCAAAATTTTACTGAATTAAAATTTCACCATCTGTCCTGGTGGAATCTGAACCTATACCCCCAGAACATTGACCTGGGGTTCTGGGTTAGTACCCAGGTATCATTACCATTACATGATCATCTCTATGTGTATGGTCATATCCCAAACCTAATACTTCTATAGTTTAACACCAACCTCCTCAAATGTTCAAGTTTTGTGTCATCTTCAAATTGCATCCTGCACACTTGGGTTCAGGGATTAATATATATTTGGAAGAGCAGAGGTCCTAACACGGACCCCTAAGGGTCCACTGTTGTTTACCATTCCACCCCTATGAAAACAGGGCTAAAGCATTCTGTAGTCATCTGGCACTACAGAGTATCAAAACAGCTTTGAAAGATTTTGGACAAACGCTTGTTAAAAGCTTGGAACTAGCACAGGACATCTTTTCTGAAGGACTGTTGGCATGTTCCACATCTGATATCCACTATCACCACATTTTGAGTATAATTAAGACGGAGATAGTTGGTTCTTGGTTGTGAAGGGTTATGGGGAGAAAGCGGGAGAACAGGGTTGAGAATCTTATCCGCCATGATTGAATGGTGGAACTGATTCGATGGACTGAACGGCCCAATTTCTTCTCCTACTTCTTATGGTCTTATAATCTTATTTTAAGTTAATTTACAATTTAAATGAAATTCAAATATTGGGAAGATATGTCCTCGATCCTACGTGCAATCATAGTCAATGTACTTTGCATCAGTATTTACTGTGGAAAAGGATATATAAGATATACACTGTAGGGAAATAGATGGTGACACCTTGCAAAATATCCAAATTACAGAGGAGGAGGAAGCACTGGGTATCTTGAAATGCATAAAGTTGGATAAATCCCCAGGACCTGATCAGGTGTACCCTAGAAATCTGTGGGAAGCGAGAGAAGTGATTGCTGAGCCTCTTGCTGAGATATTTGTAGCTTCGACAAATCACAGGTGAGGTGCCTGAAGACTAGAGATTGGCAAACGTGGTGGCATTGTTTAAGAAGGGTGGTAAGGACAAGCCAGGAAACTATAGACTAGTGAGCCTGACCTCGGTGGTGGGCAAGTTGTTGGAGGGAATCCTGAGGGACAGGATGTACATGTATTTGGAAAGGAAAGGACTGATTAGGGATAGTCAACATGGCTTTGTGCGTGGGAAATCATGTCTCACAAACTTGATTGATGAAGTGAGTTTTTTGATGAAGTAACAAATAGGATTGATCAGGGCAGAGCAGAAGATGTGATCTAAATGGACTTCAGTAGGGTGTTCAACAAGGTTTTTCATGGGAGACTGGTGAGCAAGATTAGATCTCACGGAATACAGGGAGAACATAGAACATAGAACATAGAACATAGAAAAATACAGCGCAGTACAGGCCCTTTGGCCCTCGATGTTGCGCCGATCCAAGCCCACCTAACCTACACTAGCCCACTATCCTCCATATGCCTATCCAATGCCTGTTTAAATGCCCATAAAGAGGGAGAGTCCACCACTGCTACTGGCAGGGCATTCCATGAACTCACGACTCGCTGAGTAAAGAATCTACCCCTAACATCTGTCCTATACCTACCACCCCTTAATTTAAAGCTATGCCCCCTCGTAATTGCTGACTCCATACGTGGAAAAAGGTTCTCCTGGTCAACCCTATCTAAACCCCTAATCATCTTGTACACCTCTATCAAGTCACCCCAAAACCTTCTTTTCTTCAATGAAAACAGCCCCAAGTGCCTTAGCCTTTCCTCATACGATCTTCCTACCATACCAGGCAACATCCTGGTAAACCTCTTCTGCACCCGTTCCAGTGCCTCCACATCCTTCCTATAGTATGGCGACCAAAACTGCACACAATACTCCAGATGCGGCCGCACCAGAGTCTTATACAACTGCAACATGACCTCAGGACTCCGGAACTCAATTCCTCTACCAATAAAAGCCAATACGCCATATGCCTTCTTCACCGCACTATTTACCTGGGTGGCAACTTTCAAAGATCTGTGTACATGGACACCAAGATCCCTCTGCTCATCCACACTACCAAGTATCCGACCATTAGCCCAGTACCCCATCTTTTTGTTACTCTTACCAAAGTGAATCACCTCACACTTATCCACATTGAACTCCATTTGCCACCTTTCTACCCAGCTCTGCAGCTTATCTATATCCCGCTGTAACCTACCACATCCTTCCTTACTGTCAACAACTCCACCGACTTTCATATCATCCGCAAACTTGCTCACCCAACCTCCTAGCCCCTCCTACAGATCATTTATAAAAATGACAAACAGCAATGGTCCCAAAACAGATCCTTGCAGAACACCGCTAGTAACTGCACTCCAAGATGAACCTTTACCTTCAACTACTACCCTCTGTCTTCTTCCAGCCAGCCAATTCCTAATCCAAACCTCCAACTCACCCTCAATGCCATACCTCCGTATTTTTTGCAGTAGGCTACCACGGGGAACCTTATCAAACGCCTTACTAAAATCCATATACACCACATCTACCGCTTTACCCTCATCCACCTCCTTAGTCACCTTCTCAAAAGAATTCAATAAGGTTTGTGAGGCTCGATCTGCCCTTCACAAAACCATGCTGACTATCCTTGATCACATTATTCCTATCCAGATGTTCATAAATCCTATCCCTTACAATTCTCTCTAAGACTTTGCCCACAACAGAAGTGAGACTCACCGGCCTATAGTTACTAGGGTTATCCCTACTCCCCTTCTTGAACAAGGGAACCACATTTGCTATCCTCCAGTCTTCTGCCACTATTCCTGTAGACAACGAGGACATAAAAATCAAAGCCAATGGCTGTGCAATCTCCTCCCTTGCTTCCCAGAGAATCCTAGGATAAATGCCATCAGGCCCAGGGGACTTATCTATTTTCACCCTTTCCAGAATTTCCAACACCTCTTCCCTACATACTTCAAAGCCATCCATTCGAATTAATTGTGACTCAATATTCACATCGGCAACAATGTCCTGTTCCTGAGTGAATACTGACAAAAAGTATTGGAAGATCGCAGTTGTAACCCCCTTGTGAAACCAGGGAAACCCAGTGGATGTGGTCTATCTAGACTTCCAAAAGGCCTTTGATAAGGTGCCACACGGGAGGCTGCTGAGTAAGGTGAGGGCCCATGGTGTTCGAGGTGAGCTACTGGCATGGATTGAGGATTGGCTGTCTGACAGAAGGCAGACAGTTGGGATGAAAGGTTCTTTTTCAGAATGGCAGCTGGTGACGAGCGGTGTCCCGGTGGGTTCAGTGTTTGGGCCGCAGCTGTTCACATTATATATTAATGATCTGGAAGAAGGGACTGGGGCATTCTAGCGAAGTTTGCCAATGATACAAAGTTAGGTGGACAGGCAGGTAGTACTGAGGAAGTGGGGAGGCTGCAGAAGGATCTAGACAGTTTGGGAGAGTGGTCCAGGAAATGGCTGATGGAATTCAATGTGAGCAAATGCAAGGTCTTGCACTTTGGAAAAAAGAATACAAGCATGGACTACTTTCTAAACGGTGAGAAAATTCATAAAGCCAAAGTACAATGGGATCTGGGAGTGCTAGTCAAGGATTCTGTAAAGGTCAACATGCAGGTTGAGTCCGTGATTAAGAAAGCGAATGCAATGTTGTCACTTATCTCAAGAGGGTTGGAATATAAAAGCACTGTTGTGCTACTGAGACTTTATAAAGCTCTGGTTAGGCCCCATTTGGAGTACTGTGTCCAGTTTTGGTCCCCACACCTCAGGAAGGACATACTGGCACTGGAACGTGTCCAGCTTGATCCCTGGAATGGTTGGTCTAACACATGAGGAACGGCTGAGGATCCTGGGATTGTATTCATTGGAGTTTAGAAGATTAAGGGGAGACGTAATAGAGACATACAAGATAATACATGACTTGGAAAGGGTGGATGCTAGGAAATTGTTTCCTTTAGGTGAGGAGACTAGGACCCGTGGACACAGCCTTAGAATTGGAGGGGGTAAATTCAGAACAGAAATGCGGAGACATTTCTTCAGCCAGAGAGTGGTGGGCCTGTGGAATTCATTGCCACAGAGTGCAGTGGAGGCTGGGACACTAAATGTCTTCAAGGCAGAGATTGATAATTCCTCTAGACAACAAGAATCTAAGGGCTACGGGGAGAATGCGGGTAAGTGGAGTTGAAATGCCCATCAGCCATGATTGAATGGCGGAGTGGACCCGATGGGCCGAATGGTCTTACTTCCACTCCTATGTCTTATGGTCTTAAAAGTATTCATTCAGTGTCTCCCCAATCTCTTCAGCCTCCACCTGCAACTTCCCACTACTATCCTTGACTGGACCGATACCTACCCTAGTCATTCTTTTATTCCTGACATACCTATAGAAAGCCTTTGGGTTTTCCCTAATCCTACCAACTAAGGACTTTTCATGTCCCCTCCTTGCTGCTCTTAACTCTCTCTTTAGATCCTTCCTGGCTACCTTATAACTCTCAATCGCCGCAATTGAATCTTCACGCCTCATCTTTACATAGGCCGCCCTCTTCCCTTTCACAAGGGATTCCAATTCCTTATTACACCACAGCTCCCTCACACGACCCTTTCCTCCCTGCCTGACAGGTACATACTTATCAAGGACACTCAATAGTTGCTCCTTGAACAAGCTCCACATATCGATTGCACCCTTCCCTTGAAACCTACCTTTCTAAGCCATGCATCCTAAGTCGTGCCTCACCGCATCATAATTTCCTTTCCCCCAGCTATAACTCTTGCCCTGCAGTGCACACTTATCCCTCTCCATCACTAGAGTAAAAGTCACTGAATTGTGGTCACTGTCCCCAAAGTGCTCACCTACCTCCAATTCTAACACCTGGCCTGGTTCGTTACCCAGAACCAAATCCAGTATGGCCTCACCTCTTGTTGGCCTGTCTACATATTGTGTCAGGAAACCCTCCTGCACACATTGGACAAACACCGACCCATCCAACGAACTCGAGCTATAGCTTTCCCAGTCAATATCAGGAAAGTTAAAGTCCCCCATAACAACCACCCTATTACTGTCACTCTTCTCCTGAATCATCCTCGCAATCCTTTCTTCTACGTCTCTAGGACTATTAGGAGGCCTGTAGAAAACTCCTAACAGGGTGACCTCACCTTTCCTATTCCTAACCTCAGCCCAAACTACCTCAGATGGAGAGTCTTCATCCATCATCCTTTCCACCGCTGTAATACTATCCTTGACAAGCAATGCCACACCTCCCCCTCTTTTACCCCCAACCTCTGACCCTACTAAAACATTTAAACCCTGGAATCTGCAATAGCCAATCCTGTCCCTGTTCTACCCATGTCTCCATAATAGCCACAACATCGAAATCCCAGGTATCAACCCATGCTGCAAGTTCACCTACCTTATTTTGTATACTTCTTGCATTGAAGTATACATACTTCAAGCCACTTTCCTGTTTACAGGCACCCTTCTTTGAGGTTGATGCCATGTTCCTAACCTCCCTACAGTCCAGGTCCTGCACCCTAAAGCTACAGTCAAGGTTCCCATGCCCCTGCAGAGTTAGTTTAAACCTTCCCCTCCCTCCCCCCCACAAGAGCACTAGTAAACCTCCCCCCAAGGATACTGGTGCCCCTCAGGTTCAGGTGGAGACCATCCTGTTTATACAGGTCCCACCTTCCCCAGAAAGAACCCCAGTTATCCAGATACCGGAATCCCTCCCTCCTGCACCATCCCTGTAGCCACGCATTTAACTGTTCTCTCTCCCTATTCCTCGACTCTCTATCAAGTGGCACGGGTAACAAACCAGAGACAACAACTCTGTTTGTTCTAACTCTGAGCTTCTAACCTAGCTCCCTAAAAGCCTGCCTAACATCCTCAGCCCTCCTCCTACCTATGTCGTTGGCGCCAATGTGGACCACGACCTGGGGCTGCTCCCCCTCCCCCTTAAGGACCCGGAAAACACGATCAGAGACGTCACGTACCCTTGCACCTGGGAGGCAACATACCAAACGTGAGTCTCTCTCGCCCCCACAAAACTGCCCATCTGTGCCCCGAACTATCGAGTCCCCAATAACTATTGCTTTGCTCTTCTCCACCCTTCCCTTCTGAGCAACGGGGACAGGCTCCGGCCAATTGGCCAGAACTAGCCAACTGGATACAGAACTGGCTCAAAGATAGAAGACAGAGGGTGGTGGTGGAGGGTAGTTTTTCAGACTGGAGGCCTGTGACCAGTGGAGTACCACAAGAGTTGGTGCAGGGTCCTCTACTTTTTGTTATTTACATAAATGATTTGGATGCGAGCATAAGAGGTACAGTTAGTAAGTTTGCAGGTGACAGCAAATTTGGAGGTGTAGTGGGCAGTGAAGAGGGTTACCCCAGATTACAACAGGATCTGGACCAGAAATGGCAGATGGAGTTTAATTCAGATAAATGCAGGGTGCTGCATTTTGGGAAAGTAAATCTTAGCAGGACTTATACACTTAATGGTAGGGTCCTCAGGTGATGCTGAACAAAGCGACCTTGGAGTGCAGGTTCATAGCTCCTTGAAAGTGGAGTCACAGGTAGAGAGGATAGTGAAGGCGGCGTTTGGTATGCTTTCCTTTATTGGTCAGAATATTGAGTACAAGAGTTGGGAGGTCATGTTGCGACTGTACAGATCATTGGTTAGGCCACTGTTGGAATATTGCATGCAATTCTGGTCTCCTTCCTATCGGAAAGATGCTGTGAAACTTGAAAGGGTTCAGAAACAATTTACAAGGATGTTGCCAGGGTTGGAGGATTTGAGCTATAGGGAGAGGCTGAACAGGTTAGTGCTGTTTTACCTAGAGCATCGGAGGCTGAGGGGTGACCTTATAGAGGGTTACAAAATTATGAGGGGCATAGATAGGATAAATAGACAAAGTCTTTCCCGGGGGGGGGGGGGGGGGTGGTGGTTGTGGTGGTTTGGGGGGGGGGGGGGGGGCGGAGTCTAGAATTAGAAGGCATAGGTTTAGGGTGAGAGGGGAGAAATATAAAAGAGACCTAAGGGGCAACCCTTTCACACAGAGGGTGGTACATGTATGGAATGAGTTGCCAGAGGAAGTGGTGGAGGCTGGTACAATTGCAACATTTAAGAAGAATTTGGATGTATATGAATAGGAAGGGTTTGGAGGGATATGGGCCGGGTGCTGGCAGGTGGGACTAGATTGGGTTGGGATATCTGGTCGGCATGGACGGGTTGACCCGAAGGGTCTGTTTCCATGCTGTACATCTCTATGACTCTATGATTATAACTCACTTTGTTGAAACATGGATTTATAACGCAACTTCTTTACTTGCAGAAAATTCTTCCATTTTCCTGAAGGCAAAGCAAGTTTAAAGCCAAAAGAAAGCATTATTTCTCTATTTGGAGAACTATAGAGGAAAAGCAGGAAAGAGCATGATCTATTGGACAATGTTCAAA
Organism: Chiloscyllium punctatum; assembly: GCF_047496795.1. NCBI lineage: Eukaryota > Metazoa > Chordata > Chondrichthyes > Orectolobiformes > Hemiscylliidae > Chiloscyllium > Chiloscyllium punctatum. The sequence goes on along the minus strand of NC_092765.1, from coordinate 770,049 downwards.
AGGCCAGCAAAAATACAATGGGACAAATGGCCACCTCCTTCGCAGTAACATTCAACAACTGAAGTGTCAAAATCTCCGGTCTTGAAGACAGAGGACTAACATTTTGCATTACCCATGGACCAGTAAATGACCAGTTCCAATTCCTGATCAGCAAGGTGTTTGGGGGTAGATGGGAATGTGGAATACTCAAATCCACCATAATCCTGGGAAACAACAGAGCAGGCTTGAGGGGCCAGGGATCCATCTCCTGTTTCTAATTGGCTCGTGGGCTCAGATGTTTGGAATCTCACTGTCATTTTCTCAAGAGAGCAATATATACTGGCCTTGCCAATGATGTCTCCATCCTATGAAAGAATTTAAAAAAAAGGAGACATAGAAACATAGATAACAGGAGCAGGTTTAGGCCATTCAGCTCTTCAAGCTTACTCCGTCATTCAGTTTGATCACAGCTGATCTTCCAATAGTCTGTTCCTGCTGTTCTCCCATATCCTTTGACACCTTTCGCCCAAAATGTTTTATCCAATTCCCTCTTGAAATGAAAGATTTGGCCTTGACTAGTTTATGACAGCAAATTCCATCGGCCCTCCACTATCTAGATGAAGAACGGTCTCTTCATCACATTCTTAAATGGTTTAACCCTTACCCTTAGACGGTTTCTGGACTCCTTGATCGTTGGGAACATTCTTCCTGTATCTAACCTGTCTACTCCTATGGGAATTTTACTGTTTCTATGAGATCCTCTCATTCTTCTAAATTCCAGTGAATACAATCCTAATGGCTCAATCTCTCTTCACCCAGTGGTGCTGGTATTCCAGGAATCAGTCAAGGAAACCTTTGCTGGAGTCCCTCTATAGCAAAAGCATCCTTCCTCAAATAAAGAGGCCACATACAATACTCCAGGTGCAATCTCATCAAAGCTCTTACAATTGCAATAAGACATCCCTGCTCTTGTTCTCAAATCCTCTCACTGTGAAAGCCAACATGCCATTTGCCTTATCGCCTGCTGCACCTGCATGTTTACATTCAGCGTCTTGTTGCATGCTCCCTTCTCTCAATTTAAAGCCATTCAGGTAATAATCTGCCTTCCTGATTTTGCTACCAAAGTGGATAACCTCACATTTATCCACATTACTGTTCACCTGCCATGCACTTGCCACTCCCTCAGCCTGTTCAACATGATCGTCTAAAGTACATCTTGGATAATTTTGACATTAGCTTTAAGTGTGCGACTGCTCAGTAACTAACACTAACTGGAGCAGGTCTAAGAAGGGGTAATAACTTTCACAATGTTGTATTAATAACAAAATTAGACAGTGAGTTGTTCTCGTGTCACATGCTCCAACTCATTGATGATTTGATGAACATTTCTCTTACTGGAAAACTGAGACCAACCATTAGACAGAACACAACCACAAAGCTGGAAAATGAGACTTTACTCAGATTCTATATTTCACTGAGGATTCATCAGGCCAATCTACACTTTACAACCTGTGTTGTAAGAACAGGAAATGACATCACCACAAGAAGTGACATTACCTACCCAAGAAAGCCTAAACAAAAAAGAAGTGAGCCATACCACCAGTGCTTCACCGGAAGCTCACTGATGATGTTACCTAGTATGGTGACGGAACACCTGAAAACAAATTTCCAGCTCAGTGAGCAAACTTACATCCAGAATCTTACAACCTGATCTGAAAACTCTGTTTAGTTTTGACAATAGGGACAAATTCCAGCAGCTTTCACAATCCACAACAACTAAAAACAATCAAAAAACATTCCAAAAACAAAAAGCTCCACAGTATTATTTTAAAAAGTCAATTGCCCTATTGCCAAAGTAAACGATCCTTTATAAATTCCAGGATCCAAAAAAACTAATGTGACCTTCTTTAGGCCATAATTGTACCAAGTTTCATTGAAATCTGTTCATTAGCTTTTGCGAGATATTGTTTACAAACACCAGGGAAAATGTTAATAGTCTCCGCTGGTAAAGTAGACAAAAATTAAAAGGTTAATAAGGAATTTGATAAATGCAACTGCAGGATTACAGGGCAGGAATGAAATTTCTCTTTCAAACAGCTAGCACTGGCACAATGGGTGAAATGGCCTCCTTCTGTGCAGTATCATATGGAGATATGGCTAGTAAGTTTGAAGATGACACCAAAATTGGAGATGTAGCGTACAGTGAGGAAGATTACCTCAGATTACAACGAGATCTTGATGATGGGCCAATGGGCTGAGGAGCGGCAGATGAAATTTAATTTAGATAAATGTGAGGTGTTGCATTTTGGGAAAGCAAATCTAAACAGAACTTATACACTTAATGGTAATGTCCTGGAGAATGTTGCTGAACAAAGGCCTTGGAGTGCAGGTTCATAGCTCCTTGATAGTGGAGTCACAGGTAGATAGGATAGTGAAGAAGGCATTTGGTATACTTTCCTTTATTAGTCAGATTATTGAGTACAGGAGTTGGGAGGTTGTGCTGAAGCTGTACAGGACATTGGTTAGGCCACTGTTGGAATATTGCCTGCAATTCTGGTCTCCTTCCTATCAGAAAAACGTTGTGAAACTTGAAAGGGTTCAGAAAAGATTTACAAGGATGTTGCCAGGGTTGGAGGATATGAGCTACAGGGAGAGGCTGAACAGGCTGGGGCTGTTTTCCCTGGAGCGTCGGATGCTGAGGGGTGACCTTATAGAGGTTTACAAAATTATGAGGGACATGGATAGAATAAATAGACCAAGTCTTTTCCTTGTGATATGGGCGGGGGGGGGGGGGGGGGGGGGAAGAGTCCAGAACTAGACAGCATAGGTTTAGAGAGAGGGGAAAGATTTTAAAAAAGGACCTAAGGGGTAACTTTTTCATGCAGAGAGTGGTGAGTGTGTGGAATGGGCTACCAGAGGAAGTGGTGGAGGCTAGTACAATTGTAACATTTAAAAGGCATCTGGATGGAAGGGTTTGGAGGGGTATGGGCAGGGTGCTAGCAAGTGGGACTAGTTTAGGTTGGGATATCTGGTTGTCATGGGAGAGTTGGACCAAAGGGTCTGTTTCTGTGCTGCGCATCTCTGACTCTATGATTCTCGTAGTGGAAGTCAAGATGATTAGCATAACACTATCAGCCAATCACAATAGCCAGATCATGCAAAATACTAATCTTCTGCTAATTTCTAAAGATCCTTGACTGTTTTGCTCAATGTATAATGAGGGTTAGTTTTGAAGTTTAAATTATTGGTAGAGTCAGAGTACAGAAGAGGCTCTTTATCCCACTAAGACCAACCCATCCACATAATGGCACTTTCCACACTAGGCCCATAGCTTTGAATACTGTGACATTTCAAGGGCTCATCCAAATAATTTTGAAGTATTGAAGTTGTCCACCTCAACTACCCTCCCAGATGGCATATTTCAGATTCCCAACACCCTCTCAGTGAAATAACATTCCCTCAAATCCCCTCTAAACCTTCTACCCTTTGCCTTAAAATGATGCCCCCCCCCCCTCCTACCCTCCACCCATGCCTCTCAACCTTGTACAAAAGTTGTTGGAAATGATTCTGAGAGATAGGATTTACATGACTTGGAGAGGCAAGGAATGATAAGGATAGTCAGCATAGCAAGTTTTGAGAAGGTTTCTAGCTCAGGTTGAGGTTCTGGATGTAGGTTTGCTTACTGAGCTGGAAGGTTCATTTCTAGATGTTTCGTCACCATACTAGGTAACATCTTCAGTGGGCCTCCAGGCAAAACACTGCTGATGATTCCTGCTTTCTATGTTTGGGTTTCTTTGGGTTGGTGATGTCATTTTCTGTGGTGATGTCATTTCCTATTCTTTTTCTCAGGGGTTGATAGATAGAGTTCCAATTGGAATGCTGCGCTTCTCGGAATTCTCGTGCGTGTCTCTGTTTGGCTTGTCCTAGGATGGATGTGTTGTCCCAATCAAAGTGGTGTCCTTCCTTATCTACATATTAAGGATATTAGCGAGAGAGGGTCATGCTTTGTGGCTATTTGATGTTCATGTGTGCTGCTGGCTAGTTTTCTGCCTGTTTATCCAATGTAGTGTTTGTTACAATTCTTGCACGATATTTTATAAATGACATTAATTTTGCTTGTTGTCTGTATAGTATCTTTCAAGTTCATTAAGTGCTGTTTTAGTGTGTTGGTGGGTTTGTGGGCTACCATGATGCCAAGGGGTCTGAGTAGTCTGGCAGTCATTTCCAAGAGGTCTTTGATATAGGGGAGAGTGGCTAGGGTTTCTGGACATGTTTTTTCTGCTTGTTTGGGTTTGTTGCTGAGAAATCGGCGAACGGTGTTCATTGGGTACCCGTTCTTTTTGAATACACTGTACAGGTGACTTTCCTCTACTTTGCATAGTTCCTCTGTGCTGCAGTGTGTGTTGGCTCATTGAAATAATGTTCTAATGCAGTTTTGTTTGTGGGTGTTGGGATGATTGCTTCTGTAATTCAGTATCTGGTCCGTATGTGTTGTTTTCCTGTAGACACTGGTTTGAAGTTCCCCATTGGCTCTTTGCTCGACTGTGACATCTATGAGTGGCAGTTTGTTGTTGTTTTCCTCCTCTTTAGTGAATGTTATGCCAGTAAGGGGATTATTGATGGTCTTGAAGGTTTCCTTTGATTTGTTTCATTTAGTGATGACAAAAGGTGTCACCCACATAGCGGACCCAAAGTTTGGGTTGGATGGTTGACAGAGCTGTTTGTTCAAGTCTCTGCATCACTGCCTCTGCTAAGAACCCTGATATTGGAGATCCCATGGGTGTTCTGTAGGTTTGGTTGTTGAAGGTGAAGTGGGTGGTAAGGCATAGGTCCACTAGCTTGACGATGCTGTCCTTGTTAATGAAGTTGGTGGTGTTTGGTGTGTGTGTCTTTGGGTCTTCTAATAGTGTAGTCAGTGTTTCCTTGGCCAGGTTAATGTTGGTTGACGTAAACAGGGCTGTCACATCAAAGGAGACCATTATTTCATCCTCTTCTATCTTAGTGTCTTTGATGGTCTTCAGGAATTCTTGGGTGGAGTGGATGGAGTGGCATAAATTGGTGTTCCAGTTAGCAAGACTATGGTCTGAGTGGGGCTCCTAGTTTGTGAATTTTGGGTAATCCGTAGAAGCGTGGAGTGTTGGATCTGTCTGGTTTCATTTTTTGGAAGTCAGTCTTATTTACTTCTCCAGATTTCTGAAGTTTTTTTGAGGTGTCAGCAAAGGCAAGGGATTCGGGAGAGCTTGCCAACTGGATACAAAATTGGCTTGACTATAGGAAACAGAGGGTGGCGAGGGAGGGTTGTTTTTTGGACTGGAGTCCTGTGACCAGCAGTGACCCACAGATATCAGGGTCCACTTTTGTTTATCAATTATATAAACTATTTGGATGAGAATATAGGAGGCATGATTAGTAAGCTTGCAGGTGATGCCAGAATTGCTGGTATGATGGACAGTGAAGAAGGTTCTCTAAGACTACAAAGTGATCTTGGTGACCTTATAGAGGTTTATAAGGTCATGAGGGGCATGGATAGGATAAATGGACAAAGTCTTTTCCCTGGGGTAGGGGAGTCCAGAACTAGAGGGCATAGGTTTAGGGCGGGAGGAGAAAGATATAAAAGAAACCTAAGGGGCAACTTTTTCACTCAGAGGGTGGTATGTGTATGGAATGAGTTGCCAGAGGAAGTGGTGGAGGCTGGTACAATTGCAACATTTAAAAGGCAACTGGATGGGTCTATGAATAGGAATATGGGCCAGGTGCTGGCAGGTGGGACTAGATTGGTTGGGGTATCTGGTTGGCATGGACAAGTTGGACTGAACGGTCCATTTCTGTGCTGTACATCTCTATGACTCTAAATGGGTTAAAGGGCTAAGGATTTGGATAAATGCAAGGTATTGCATTTTGGTAAAACAAACAAAGGCAAGAGTTGTACAATTAATGGTAAGACCCTGGGTAGTTTGTAGAACAAGGAGACTTTGGAGTTCAGGTAAATAATTCTTTGAAAATTGCATGACAGGTGAGAAAGCCTGTAGTTCTAAATGTGACACATCTGTTACAGAAGGAGGAGGGAAAGCACTTGACCATGACACCAGGGGGGGGAGAAGAGGGGAAATATCTGTTCTTAGTGTCAATGAATCAAGTGTAAATAAGGTGAAGCTTTTGTTCACTTGTGGAATGGGTGGCAGTACATCCTTCTCACGACAGAGGCTGGAGGCATACTTGACAGTGGGATGTCAGATAATTAAATTAGTAGGTTATAACAAAGAATCTCAACAAAAAACTCATACTCAACAGGAAAAGAACTTGTAATTAAATTAAGTAGAGTGAAATTTGCACGTAATGGAACCTTCCTGATGGATTTTCATGCATACCACACTTAGCAGATTTGAATTTATGAAGCTCAACTCCCTCATCTTGACTGTTTTGGGAAGTGAATGCCTCATTACCTTACAGGCTGGGAAAACACAAAGGCTGAAAGTTGGAAGATGTTCAGGTGCGAGAGAGAGAGAGAAAACATTCTTCTATAAATTACATTCACTGACTGAAGGGTTCAAGGGACAGTGAGAGACAGATGGTGGAAAGATTAACCCTTTTTGGTCTGAAGTGAGTGAACACTGGCTTGTCAAGGATTGAATGTGTCTGTTGCTCCCTGGAGCTCGAGATCCAGGAATGTTATGAACTTAAGTTGCATTCGGGGAACCTAAAATGACTTTAAAAGAAACAGCCATTTTGTAGACAAATGATACTGGACATGTTAGCTAGGCGATGTGACCTCATGACCTTTTCCCACATAGTTTAGACTAGTCTCATGATGTACTAGCCAAGGCAAATTCACCAGTTGGCCTGGCTGGATCAAGGTTTCTCATTTTGATGTGCATGTAGCTTAATTAGTCAAGCGTACACTGACCTGTCAATGGGTTTCTCTTTTTCTGAAAACTTTTGCCATTTTATTGCTGCTTATCAGATTAAGGATGTGTCGTTTTTGGAATTTTAATACAAATTGCTGTATAAAGGCAGCTTGTTTGCAGCAATAAGGGAGTAGCCTGAGAGAGCTCTTAGGGGTATGAGCTGGTGCTGCTACTCAAGCCTGGCTTGTAAGTATCTATGTTAAAGTATAATATTGATTCCATTGATAAATAGAACATACAACAATACAGCACAGAACAGGCCCTTTAACCCTCGAAGTTGCGCCAACCTAAATAAAGGTAATTAATTTAAACTAAACTGTCTGTTAAGAGTTTTATATTCCAGACTACCACAGAGTACAATCTCTCAGATGAACCCAGAGAGGCTTACAGGCAGAGTCCATCAGGGATTCCCTGAGCCATCTTAAATAGGTACTTTAACACAGTGTGGTTAAGGCGGCGTTTAGCACACTTTCCTTTATACTGAATGGTCTGAGCAATAAGAGTTGAGATGTCATGTTGAGGTTATAGGGAACGTTGGTGAGGCCATTTTTGGCATACAAGGAATGGTTCTGGTCACCCTGCAAAGAGAAAGATTATTATTAAATCGGAGAAGGTTCAGAAAAAGATTTACCAGGATGTTGCCAGGACTAGAGGGTTTGAGCTATAAAAATAGGCTGGATCAGCTGGGACTTTTTCCACTGGAACACAGGAGTATGTGGGGGGGGCACTTATAGATATTTATAAAATCATGAGGAGCATAAATAAAGGTGAATAGCAAGGGTCTTTCCCCTAGGGTGGGGGACATCAAAACTAAAGGGTGTATCTTTAAGATGAGAGAAGAAAGTTTTAAAAAGGACTGAGTGGCAACTTTTTTGTACAGAGGGAGTGGAGGGTGCAGGTATAGTTACAACATTTAAAAGACATTTGGATAAGTACATGAAAAGGACAGGTTTGGAGGGATAAGCACCAAACACAGGCAAGTTGGATGAATTTAATTTGGGAACATGGTTGGCATGAACTAGTTGGACCAAAAGGTCTGTTTCCATAGTTTATGACTATGACCTCAGTCAGGTCCCCTCTTCAGCCTTCTTTGCTCAAAAGAAAACAACTTACTATATTTGTATGAATTTAATCATCCAAACTTTCTCAAGAAAAAGATTTCTGTTCCCAAGATTTTTAATCAGTGCAACAGGAAGTAAAAGAGAGAGAACAACTCCAATTGGCAAGTCTGCACAACTCCCTCATCCGTGGTGTCCAAGTGTAATTTACCATAATCCACTGAAGTGAAAACGAGAGCAAGTCAAAACCTAGGAACCTATAATTTCAGATGAAAACACATAAATACATGTATACACACTGCTCATCTTCAAATCAAATGTACAACAGATGCTGGACGTCCAAAAAACTGAAATACTGGAAATACTGTGCATTTTGAGACAAAGGGAAGCTTTTGCATCTAAAAGCTTCCCTTTTCCAAAGACTCATTATTAATTCCAAAGAGACAAAACCCACTTTTTTTAAAAAAACATAAAAAACCCTGGAGAGAGAAATTCGAGCAGTCATTAACCCTTTACTGAAAGCAGAAGACTATTTTCATGTTTTATAAACAAACAAGCTACGCTAGCAGAGACACCTATCATTATGTTTAAATGAATCAATTACAAACAGAACATCTGTTAAACTCTGGCATGAAGTATATACCAAAATAATGCACACTCTGAAATCCACTGGACTATAAATAGTCCAAGAAAGACAAAGGGCAGATAATGAGAAGCAACAGCACATTTTAACTTTTCAAATTCATTCTGTTGCTCTCTCCATAGGCGCTGCCAGACCTGCTGAGTTCCTCCAGTAATTTCTGTTTTTATTCACAGTATCCTCAGTCTTTTCCACATCTGAGATGAGGAGAGATTTTTTCACTCAGCTGTGAATTGCTGGATTTCTCCAGCCTGGAGGATTGTGGATACATCAAATTCATTTAGGATCAAGAGGATCAAACATTTACTTTCTCAGAGTCAAAGCACAGGAGGAGTAGGCAGGTGAGGCCATCTGCCATGATTTTATTGAACGGCACAGCAGGCTTGAGGGGCTGAATGGCCTACTCCTGCTCTTATTTCACACACAATGGGTAATTCAGGACTATATTCAGTCAATATTAGCACACATTGGGAAGGTTCAACATAAACAGCACACCGACATACCAAAGAACCTTAAAACAATGTACATTGCAAATAGAAAATATTGACAACAAACATGTTTCCACACAATTCCCTCATGAGAATAAATGGTCAATACAGAAAAATGTTAATATTAAAGATTTGTGCAAATTACCAGTCATTGAAATTCATTATTAGTTAATTCTGATCTCGGGAGTATTTTGCCTTTCACCTGTACAAGTGCAGGCAGGTTCTCCCAGACCCAGTTTCCTCTCCTACAAACAAAGCTACCTTTCATTCCAACCTTGCAGCATACAGCCGAGCTCCAGACACCCAGGGGACAGTCAAACATCTTGTTAAACACACTAACATCTTTCTCTTAAAGATTGGTCTCTGATCTGCAGAGCTGTTGAATAGTGAGAGCAGACAAATCGTGAGATCCCTAATTACAAACGCCAGCAAGTAGAGAGAAAACCAACAAACTGCTCCCCATTCACACCACCCCCCCGCCCCAGGACCGCCATGGGGATCAGGAAAGGGAGTAACCTTAGTTACAGCGCACTTCAAAACCAAACTAAAACCTGTTTTGCTACTTAAAATAATTTAACATTTTCTAGCTACAACGGAAGCAGGTTCTGTTACACGTAATGGTCACACAAAGGACACTGTCCCAATCAAACAGACTGTAGCTTGCTGTCCTTGTCATTAATTCTCCCCCAACTCCGACCCCAATCCAGAATTTCAAATAGAACTGCTTCGTAGCAGGGCAGCAGCAATAAATACATTGAAACTGCGGGAACACAGGATATTTTACACAGACTAGCAGCTCCCGCAGTAACAGACACACGGAGTAAAAGTCCCAATGTTTACTTGAACACAATCAGGGACTTACCTATTTTCTTTTTGTTAGGCCGCCTAAGAGCAAAGTGCCACAAGGGTCTGCTCTTTGCACCCTGTACCTTCTTGGTGTGATGGACATTCCCCATGCTGCGTGTGTTTGTACCTGAAGCTGCCCACACTCTCCTTCATTGCTGCAGAATGGGTGACACCTGGCAACTGGCCAGAAGCTGAGACAAGCTCCAGCACAGTCAGTCTCCATCAATCACTGAGGACAGCCAATAGGAAACAGGGAGGGAGGGAAGGCTTTCCCCAGAATCTCTCCCAACAGTCTGCCTCCTCTTCGCTCATCCCATTTTTATTTGTTTCACTGCCCCGCATTTTTCAGTTCCAGTTTATGCCTTGTCTTATCTCCCTACATCTTCCTTTTGGTCAGTTTCTTTCCTGTTTCAGTTTCTCAGTCACATCTCTACTCAGTTTTAAAATTCTCTCTCTGCCTCTTTTATCTTTTCTCAGTCACATTCTTATCTGTCCCATTCTAATAATCTCCAGTTTGCTCAGATTTTTTAAACCATGTTTTTATTGTCAGCTGGGGTGAAAAAGAAGATTTAAACAGAGAGTGAAATCAAATGAAAAATACTGAATCAAAATCTGACAAACACAGGAAACCAACAATATAAACCAGAAAACCTGAGACAGTTCCCAACCAATTCCCAATTGAGCCACAGGTATGGGAGGTAAGAGTAGGTGAGTACTGGGTGGTGGGGGAAGAGGAATGGTCCAAGGCTGAGTGTCAGGATGGGGAAGGTGGAAAACACTAAATAGATGTTTGAGGCAGGAAATGAGATGAAGGGGCAGGGGAGGCAAGGGGCTTATTTTGTTCATTCATTGGTGAATCAGAGGGGCTTTTATGCTAATCCAACAGTTTGATCATTTTATTAATAAGGCAGCATGCCTACAGCATAGAAACAGACCCTTCAACTTAACCAGTCTTTTCTGTAGTTTATCCTTCACTCAGCTCTCCTCCCATCTTTCACCATAGTAATCTTCCACCTCTTCTCCCTCCCATGTTTTTCTAACTTTCCTTGAAATACATCAACACTCCTCACTCCAACTACTACCTGAGGCACTGAGTTGCATTCTCCCACTCTCTAGGTAAAGGAGCTTGTTCAGAATTCCCGATGGGATTTTTGGTGACAATCCTACACTGACATCCTCGAAATGGTCTCCCACAATCTCCATATGTCCACTCAACAAAACCTTTCATCATTTTAAAGATCTTGGTTAAGTGAAGGGGGGACCCATTCTGTCAAAACTTTTCTGATATATAAATGTACCTACACCGCCTCTCTATAAAGACTCTCTCCTGATAGAAACTCTTGCCTGGTAGGTATGTACATATTTAGACTCTGTCCTGATACAAATGTAGGGTCTCTGCATTACTGTATTATGCTACCACCAAAAACATCACCACTACAGAGGAAAGAGAGATGGGGAAAAGAGGGATGAGAGTGATGTATAGCTAGGAGAGGGATAAAGGGTTATGCCTGAAATGTTGATTCTCTTGCTCCTCAGATGCTACCTGACCTGCTGAGCCTTTTCCAGCACCACACTTTATCGTCTCTGACTCTTCAGCATCTGCAGTCCTCACTATCTCCAAGAAGAGGGAGAGTCAAGCGTTGAGATTGGAGGATTTCCTGCTGGTCTTCCAAAGTGTTTGCCCTCTACTGGCTATTCTGCTGTGTCCCTCCAGCATCCTCTGTAGGGCTTTGACACTGGATGGACTTCACTGGAGCTTCCCAAATGTCACACAGCAGTAGCAGTGAGATCATCAGGTTAGAGGTTAAATGAGGCCCTGATCTCCCAAACTTGGTCTTACTTCACTCTAGCCTTATCTCATGCCCCATTCTCACTGGGGCAGGGTGATAAAATCCATCCACAGGGCAAGCAGCTAAAGGAAGATCAGCCAATGCTCCTGCTCCTGACTGTTTCCTAGTGATAACTGTAGGCAAGTTCCATTTACAAATCAGGTCACATATGCTGTATGTGTAGTGATGCCCTACATGGCCACATAGCTTTTCACACACAAATCAGAAGAAAGGCCAGTTGGAGTTTTACCTCAGCTAAATGGCATCAGGACAAGAGAACTCTGGAGCAACAAATATAACATTTTAAATATTAATTTTAACTCTTAAGTATAGGTATTGCTGTAATTAATAATACTCTGCAAGTATGTTTGCTTTGGAAACATATATTTCACAATGAATTATGAAACCTTGGGCCATACAATCAGAGATATACAGCATGGAAACAGACCCTTCCATTCAACTCATCCATGCCAACCAGATAACCGAAGCTAATCTAGTCTCATTTGCCAGCACTTGGTCCATATCCCTCCAAACCCTTCCTATTCTTATACTCATCCAGTTATCTTCTTAAATGTTGTATTTGTACCAGCCTCTACCACTTCCCCTGGCAACTCATTCCATACCTACACCACCCTTTGCATGAAAAGGCTCCCCTTAGGTCCCTTTTGAAAGTTTTCCCTCTCACCCTAAACCTATGACCTCTGGATGTAATTTGCTCACTAAGCTGGAAGGTTTGTTTTTAGGTGTTTTGTCACCATACTAGATAACATCATCAGTGAGCCTCCAGTGAAGCAGTAGCGTTAGTGACCCACTTTCTCTTTATGTGTTTAGGTTTCCTTGGGTTGGTGATGTCACTTCTTGTGGTGATGCAATTTCCTGATCTTTTCGCAGAGGGTGGTAAATGTGGTCCAGAAGACCATAAGACACAGGAGTGGAAGTAAGGCCATTCGGCCCATCGAGTCCACTCCGCCATTCAATCATGGCTGATGGGCATTTCAACTCCACTTACCCGCATTCTCCCCATGGCCCTTAATTCCTTGTGGCATCAAGAATTTATCAATCTCTGCCTTGAAGACATTTAGCATCCCGGCCTCCACTGCACTCCGCGGCAATGAATTCCACAGGCCCACCACTCTCTGGCTGAAGAAATGTCTCCACATTTCTGTTCTGAATTTACCCCCTCTAATTCTAAGGCTGTGTCCACGGGTTCTACTCTCCTCGCCTAATAGAAACAGTTTCCTAGCGTCCACCCTTTCCAAGCCATGTATTATCTTGTAAGTTTCTATTAGGTCTCCCCTTAATCTTCTAAACTCCAATGAATACAATCCCAGGATCCTCAGCTGTTCCTCATATGTTAGACCTACCATTCCAGGGATCATCCGTGTGAATCTCCGCTGGACACGCTCCAGTGCCAGTATGTCCTTCCTGAGGTGTGTGGACCAAAACTGGACACAGTACTCCAAATGGGGCCTAACCAGAGCTTTATAAAGTCTCAGTAGCACAACAGTGCTTTTATATTCCAACCTTCTTGAGATAAATGACAACACTGCATTCGCTTTCTTAATCACGGACTCAACCTGCATGTTGACCTTTACAGAATCCTCGACTAGCACTCCCAGATCCCTTTGTACTTTGGCTTTACGAATTTTCTCACCATTTAGAAAGTAGTCCATGCTTGTATTCTTTTTTCCAAAGTGCAAGACCTCGCATTTGCTCGCATTGAATTCCATCAGCCATTTCCTGGACAACTCTCCCAAACTGTCTAGATCCTTCTGCAGCCTCCCCACCTCCTAAAGCGCTCAAAGTTTTACCTGCACATCCACTTATATCATTTATTGTATCCGTTGCTCCCGATGTGGTCTCCTCTACATTGGGGAGACTGGGCGCCTCCTAGCAGAGCGCTTTAGGGAACATCTCCGAGACACCCGCACCAATCAACCAAACCGCCCCGTGGCCCAACATTTCAACTCCCCCTCCCACTCTGCCGAGGACATGGAGGTCCTGGGCCTCCTTCACCGCCGCTCCCTCACCACCAGACGCCTGGAGGAAGAACGCCTCATCTTCCGCCTCGGAACACTTAACCCAGGGCATCAAAGTGGACTTCAACAGCTTCCTCATTTCCCCTTCCCCCACCTCATCCTAGTTTCAAACTTCCAGCTCAGCACTGTCTCCTTGACTTGTCCGGACTTGTCTGACCTGCCTATCTCCTTTTCCACCTATCCACTCCACCCTCTCCTCCTTGACCTATCACCTTCATCTCCTCCCCCACTCACCCATTGTACTCTATGCTACTCTCTCCCCACCCCCACCCTCCTCTAGCTTATCTTTCCATGCTTCAGGCTCACTGCCTTTATTCTGATGAAGGGCTTTTGCCCGAAACGTCGATTTTGCTGCTCGTTGGATGCTGCCTAAACTGCTGTGCTCTTCCAGCACCACTAATCCAGTATTTGCTTTCCAGCATCTGCAGTCATTGTTTTTACCTAACCAATGTCCTATACAGCCGCAACACGACTGCCCACCTCCGAGGATTTCCAAGACGTAGATGGTTGGTTCCCGAATATGTGTCACTTTAATCTGGTACTGACCTTGTTGAGGATGATTGTTCATTATTTTAGGAAGTTTAAGGCTAACACAATCAGATGGTTCAGACAGTCAGAAGTTTGTAATTCAGCTTGGTGTAAAGGCTGGTTCAATCTTGAAAGGAAAATTAATGCAATTAATGGGTTCAAAAGCAGCCTGCAAGTGGTATTGACTTGCAATACAAACCCAGAAATATGCAGAAGCATATGATAAACAGAAGGTTATTATTGGATTGCTTACTGAATAAAATTACAGGGTTTGCTCGAGTGAGTTTTCATTTTATATTTCTGCAGACGCTCCTCACTCTCACTTGCTTCCTCGAGATTGTTTGTTTCTGTTTCTGCACTAAGCAACAGGAACAAAAACACATCCATGATATCCTATCAATTTTATGTAATAGGTGTGATGATGCAATTACCCAGTTTGATTCCTATGTATCTTTATTCTTCACAGCATTAGCCATACTAATTAACCCTAAATAAATCTCCTGTAATCAGATTAGAAGTGTCCCAAATATTGTAACAATTGTAATAATTTCAAAATATTTACAAAACAGGTGGTTATTGTGCCAGTTACTTTTTAAACTCAATTATCTGTATTTTCCTGCTCTCGAGTAATGGAAAGGCCCAGTTGTGTTGAAGCATTTTGTCCATTCACCTGTGCATTTTGGCTGCCTGTCAGACCTGAGTGTATTATTTCCATTGCCCTTATTCTTTCTCTTCACTTTACTCCTCCTTACCCACTAGGGAAGCACCTATTGCTTCTCCATCGAAGCAGGAACCGTAACTATAGAACGTAGAACATTACTGTGCAGTACAGACCCTTCGACTCTTGATGTTGCGCCGACCTGTCATACCAATCTGAAGCTTATCCTGCCTACACTATTCCATGTATGTCCATTTGCCTGTCCAATGACCAAAGTTGGCGAATCTACTGCCATTGCAGGCAAAGCATTCCATACCTTACTACTCTCTGAGAAAAGAAACTACCTCTGACATCTGTCCTATATCTATCACCCCTCAATTTAAAGTTATGCCCCCTCGTGCTCGTCATCACCATACTTGGAAAAAGGCCCTCCCTGTCCACCCTATCTAACCCTCTGATTATCTTGTATGTCTCTATTAAATCACCTCTCAACCATCTTCTCTCTAACGAAAACAGCCTCAAGTCCCTCAGCCTTTCCTCATAAGACCTTCCCTCCATACTAGGTAACATCCTAGTAAATTACCTCTGCACCCTTTCCAAAGCTTCCACATCCTTCTTATAATGCGGTGCCTAGAACTGTACACAATACTCCAAGTGCGGCTGCACCAGAGTTTTGTACAACTGTAGCTTATCCTCATGGTTCCGGAACTCGATCCCTCTATTAATAAAAGCTAAAACACTGTATGCCTTCTTAACAACCCTATCAACCTGGGTGGCAACTTTCAAGGATCTGTGTACCTGGACACCAAGATCTCTCTGCTCATCTACACTACCAAGAATCTTACCATTAGCCCAGTACTTTACATTCTGGTTACTCCGATCAAAGTGAATCACCTCACACTTGTCTGCATTAATCTTCATTTGCCACCTCTCAGCTCAGCTCTGCGGCTTATCTATGTCTCTCTGTAACCTACAACATCTTTCGTCACTATCCACAACTCCATCGAAACCCACCCTTCTACGCCCTCATCCAGGTCATTTATAAAAATGACGAACAGCAGTGGACCCAACACCGACCCTTGCGGTACACCACTGGTAACTGGACTCCAGGATGAACATTTCCCATCAACCACCACCCTCTGTCTTCTTTCAGCAAGCCAATTACTGATCCAAACTGCTATATCTCCCACAATCCCATTCCGTCGCAATTTGTACAATAGCCCACTGTGGGGAACCTTATCGAACGCCTTGCTGAAATCCATATACACCACATCAACCGGTTTACTCTCATCTACTTGTTTGGTCACCTTCTCAAAGAACTCAATAAGGTTTGTGAGGCACGACCTACCCTTCACAAAACCGTGCTGACTATCCCTAATCAAATTATTCTTTTCTAGATGATTATAAATCCTATCACGTATAACCTTTTCCAACACTTTACCAACAACTGAAGTAAGGCTCACTGGTCTATAATTACCTGGGGTGTCTCTACTCCCCTTCTTGAACAGGGGTATTACATTTGCTATCCTCCAGTCTTCTGGCACTATTCCTGTAGACAATGACGATTTAAAGATCAATGTCAAAGGCTCGGCAATCTCCTCCCTGGCTTCCCAGAGGATCCTAGGATAAATCCCAGCTGGCCCAGGGGACTTATGCATTTTCACACACTGCAGGATTTCTAATACCTCTTCCTTGTGAACCTCAATCCCACCTAGTCTAGTAGCCCGTATCTCAGTAATCTCCTCGACAACATTGTCATTTTCTAGAGTGAATACTGTTGTAAAGTATTCATTTAGTGCTTCCCCTATCTCCTCTGACTCCACACACAACTTCCCACTACTATCCTTGATTGGCCCTAATCTTACTCTTGTCATTCTTTTATTCCTTAAATACCTATAGAAAGCCTTAGGGTTTACCCTGATCCTATCCACCAACAACTTCTCATGTCTCCTCCTGGCTCTTCTGAGCTCTCTCTTTAGGTCTTTCCTGGCTACCTTGTAACCCTCAAGCGCCCTAACTGAGCCTTCACATCTCATCCTAACATAAACCTGCTCCTATCTCTTGACAAGAGATTCCACTTCCTTTGTAAACCATGGCTCCCGCGCTCTACAGCTTCCTCCCTGCCTGACAGGTACATACTTATCTAGGACACACAGTAGCTTTTCCTTGAATTAGCTCCACATTTCTAATGTGCCTATCCCCTGCAGTTTCCTTCTCCATCCTATGCTTCCTAAATCTTGCCGAATCGCATCGTAATTGCCTTTTCCCCCAGCTGTAACTCTTGCTCAGTGGTATACACCTATCCCTTTCTATCACTAAAGTAAACATAACAGAATTGTGATCGCTATCACCAAAGTGCTCACCTACTTCCAAGTCTAATACCTGGCCAGGCTCATTACCCAGTACCAAATCTAATGTGGCTTCGCCCCTTGTAGGCCTGTCTACATACTGTGTCAGGAAATCCTCCTGTACACACTGGACAAAAACTGACCCATCTCGTGTTCCCAGTCAATATTTAGAATGTTGAAGTCCCCCATGACAACTGCCCTGTCTCTCTCACTCGTATCGAGAATCATCTTTGCTATCCTTTCCTCTACATCTCTGGAACTATTCAGAGGCCTATAGAAAACTCCCAACAGGGTGACCTCTCCTTTCCTGTTTCTAACCTCAGCCCATACTACCTCAGTTGACGAGTCCCCAAACATCCTTTCTGCAACTATAATGCTGTCCTTGACCAACAATGCCACACCTCCCCCTCTTTTACCATCTTCTCTGTTCTTACTGAAACATCAAAATCCTGCAACTATCACAACAGCCTCTTTCTGCAAGCTGCTCAAGACCCTCATGTAAAACATTTTTAAAAGAGAGCTTCAAAGCAAATCAGAGAAAATCCCAAAGCATTGCGAAAGGTTTGAACTTGCTCTCAGGCATCATTTACTTCAGACCATTTTAGTTCCCAATCTTATTTGACTAGGAAGCTGCTTACCCTCAAATAACCTTCATTTTTTTGTACTTGATGAAAAATATTTATTATGGAATTGACATACTGATTATTAATAAGTTTACATAAATGTGGTTTGCCTGGTTGAATGATTCAGGTAATTTATTGACTTGTGTATCAGAAAAAGTCAACTAAACTTGGGCCTGAAAAATCCACTGGAGAGAAAATGTGGGATGTGTGAGAGGGAAATGCTGATATCAGAACATCTCAGTGACCTATGAAAATTAACATGAAAGATCGATCCCAAACTCTTGGGCATCAACCGGTGGAAAACGTAGGGCATTGAATTTTAAACTAAGTAATTGTATTTGCAAACTGTTTAGTTCTTGTTAGACAAACTGAGTAGCCAGGACCTAGAATCAGTTATGCATTTGGGTATAACTATATGGGACATTTTTAGTAACAACAGCAAGGAGGTGAAAACACTTAATTCGATTCATTTTCAGAACAATTGTTTAATTCACAAGATACATTGACTAGCCACACTACAAAATATAAAGCAAGGAGAGTTTGTACAATATAAATATCTAGTCAATAACATAAGCTGAAACCTTGATGAAGTAGACTATCTTGAGGAAAATCAAAACATGTTATTTAAGTTTGGCTGGCTGACTAATACATTCTGTGCTTTAATTAACTCCTGTTTGAGGCTCTGTACCATCACTGGCTTGATGTGGAAATGCTGGTGTTGCACTGGGGGGACAAAGTTAAAAATCACACAATACTAGGTTATAATCCAACAGGCTCATTTGGAAGCACTAGCTTTCGGAGCGCTCCTCCTTCTTGATTAGATTCTCTATAGTATGGAAACAGGTCCTTTGGCCCAACAAGGCAAAAGTGAGGACTGCAGATGCTGGAAATCAAAGTCTACTTTAGAGTGGTGCTGGTAAAGCACAGCCAGTCAGGCAGCATCCTCAAGTCCACACCAACCCTCCGAAGAGTAACCCACCCAGACCCATTGCTCTACACTTACCCCTGACTAATGCACCTATCACTATGGGCAATTTAGCATAGCCAATTCACCTAACCTGCACATCTTTGGATTGTGGGAGGAAACCCACACAGACACAGGGAGAATGTGCAAACTCCACACAGTCGCCCAAAACAGGAATCAAACCCAGGTCCCTGGCGCTGTGAGGCAGTAGTGCTAACCACTGAGCCACTGTGCCACCCATCAGGAGGTTGTGGAGCATAAGATCATAAGACACAGAATTTATAGCAAAAGATGACCATATCATGCAACTGAAATGATATATTGAGCAAACTTGGATTGTTCTTAAGTCTTTCATCTTTTAGAGTAGGTTATAGGTTTCGGTTCATTAAAATGTAAATCCCAGAACTTCTTTTAAGACACCTTCTTGAGATAAGTTAAGGTTTTATAACAAAAGGTGACATCTCAGCTCAGATATTGGAGAGACCGAGCAGGTGCTTCGACAATGGATGAATGGACACTGTGCAACAAAAACCAGACAGGGGTATTCCCTCTCAGCTGGGGAGCACTTCAGCAGCCAGTGACATTTTGGCTCAGATCTTCAGGTGACCATCCTCCAAGGCGGACTTCAGGACAGACAACAACACAAAGTGGTCGAGCAGAGGCTGATAGCCAAGTTCGGTCCCCATGGGGATAGTCTCAACCAAGACACCTTGGGTTCATGTCACACTGCAGGTGACCCCACTACACTATACAATCTCTTATATACTCACACTCTTATATACTCACACACTCATGCAGGCCCTCTCTCAAACGCACATATATACAGCCCCCATACTTACAACCACACACACACCCTCCCACAAGTTTACACTCCATCACACCCACGCACACACTTTACCAAACTTTCACACAAGCAAACACACTCTCTCACATGCTCTCACACACACATACTCATATGCACACACACACACACACACTCTATCTCTCTGTCATGCATGCACACACAGATATAAGTCTATGTGGTGAATTTGTGTTTGCAGTATTATATTTGCAGGCACACCTATTTTGTTCAAAAATGCACAATCTGCAGGCAGTCACAGCGCTAGGGAAGTGGGTTTAATTCCAACCTCAGGCGACTGTGTGGAGTTTGTATGTCGTCCCCCTGTGTCTGCATGGGTTTTCACCTGGTGCTCCGGTTTCCTCCCACAATTCAAAAATGTGGTTAGGTGAATTGACCATGCTAAATTGGCCATAGTGTTCAGGGATGTGTAGGTTAGGTGCATTAGTCAGGAGCAAATATAGGATAATAGGGTAGGAAAATGGGTTTGGGTGGGTTACTCTTTGGACGGTTGATGTGCACTTGTTAGGCCAAAGGGCCTGCCTCCACACTGTAGGGGTCCTATAAAAATCAATGTAATAGTTTGTAAATTCCAATTTGGAAATCAAACCAGTCTGACTCAAGATTGGGATAGAGACAGACTCTAACCTCACACCTTTAATGCACTGTCTGAGCTGAGACATCACCTTTTGTTATAAAACCTTAAGTTATCTTGAGAAGGTGATTTAACAGATCCAAGTTTGTTCAATATGTCATTTTTGGCTATAAATCTTTGGCTATAAATTCTGTGTCTTATGGCCCACAGCTCCCTAATGAAGGAGCAGCACTCCGAAAGCTAGTGTTTCCAAATAAACCTGTTGGACAATAACCTGGTATTGTTTGATTTTTAACATCATCAGCTTGGGCCGACTGACAAAAAATCAATTTGAAAATTATATTGATTACAGCAGCATTTCTAATCCATATGTAAAAGTGTGGTGCTTTTTAAACTATTGCAGAAAGAGCAAGCCGAGCAGCCCTGAATAGAGAGCTGCAAAGCTGCACTTTTTCAGTAGGAACAGCATCCTACACTAATAATCGCAATTTCATTACTCAAGTCTTTGAAACAAATTTAATGTGAGCAGGTGCAGATACCATGTAATCAGGATTAGAGTAAGTAGATCATAGAATACAAAATGTTCACCTCAAAAATGTTCAGATTCTGATTAAGTCCTTTATACCTTTTCATAGTTGCTTAATTTATAGTTACTTTGTTGATATTGTTAACAATTATTATTGTACCTGATGACTTGAGCTGTTCATAAAATGGAGAAAAATGTAATTATGTAACTGATACCCTCTTTACCTTATATGGCTAGCTTGAAATTATGCTGCTGGGTGATAAAATTTGATTCTGAGTATTTCTCCAAGTATTACACTGAGGATAAGAAAAGTTGTGTAAAAGTATGTTTTAGAGATTAGATTAGATTACATTACAGTGTGGAAACAGGCCCTTCGGCCCAACAAGTCCACTCCGACCCACCGAAGCACAACCCACCCATACCCCTACATTTACCCCTTACCTAACACTAGGGGCAATTTAGCATGGCCAATTCACCTGACCTGCACATCTTTGGACTGTGGGAGGAAACCGGAGCACCCGGAGGAAACCCACGCAGACACAGGGAGAACGTGCAAACTCCACACAGTCAGTCGCCTGAGGCAGGAATTGAACCCGGGTCTCCGGCACTATGAGGCAGCAGTGCTAACCACTGTGCCACTGTGCCACCCACTAAATGTGTATGAAATATTTAATAAAAAGTTGTCCCACATTCATTCTTGTTGCTAGCCCTGAGGAAAAGTAAGTATTTACAGACCAGACCTTACAGGACAGGAGCTAATTTTTAACTAAAGTTTCCACATAAAATGAAAGCTATACATGCAACAGCTGACTAGGGGTATACATTGTAAAGATGTAACACAAACCTACATTTCAGGAGAAATTGTTTTATACTGAAGTAATCCTCTCAAAACTCACTTTACAGCTTGACTATGTTATTTAAGATTCTTGCTTATATTACAGACTTTGTGAGTTCCACCCAGGTGCTTACTACTCCAGCTGCGTGCAAAGAACAAGGTAGTCCTGGTTTTCCAGGAACCTATATTTAAACATATTGAAACTAAAAGAATAGCATTGTATTTCATGGATTTTTTAAATGTTTATGGTTCAGATCCTGCAAGGTTAAAAACATCTCAAGAATTTTACAAAACTTTTATCCTACAAAGATCAAGTAAACCACATCCAAATGATTTATTCATACAAATATGTCAAAAAAGAGAATGTTGGTCATAAACTAGATACTCACACAAATTCACGCATACCTCGAACAAGTTATTGCTGATCAACAAAGCAAAGACAAAACTAAGCATTGTTGTTTATTGATTAACAGAAGTGATAATGTAGCAGTAATGTCATTGCATGGGTAATCCACAAATTCCAGGCTAATTGTCCTCAGGACATGGGTTCAAACCCCACCATGGCAAATGATGAAACTGAAAGTCAGAGCTAGTCTACTTATGACTATGTAAATTATTGTTTGTTGTAAAAAGCTCATCTGGTTCAAAATCCTTGTTCATGTCACCTCAGTATTTGCTTATTCGAATAACTTCCTGAATTACTGCTCACATTCCTATAAACTCAAGATCATTGAAATCTCTGCCACCTGTGTCCTAACTTGCACCAAGCACCAATTTCTTATCACCCCATGCTTGCTGACCTGCAATATCTGCCAATTAAAATGCTCATTCTAGTTTTCAAATATATCACTACTCTCCATAATCTCCTCCAGCTCATACAACCCTCCCAACCTCTGTATCCTATACCAGATCCTACATCCCTCAATATCTCTATAACCTTCTCCAGACCCCATGCCTCTCCCTTACTCTGGAACCTCCTCCAGTCTGCAAATCCCTCTCTATCTCTGCAACCCCCTTCAGGCCCACACCCCTCCCTATGTAATCTCTGCCAGCCCTTACAACCATCCTATCTCTATAAAGCCGGAAGATTTAGGAGTAGAAGTTGACCATTCAGCCCATCAAGTCTGATGCACGATTCAATAAGACCATAGTTGATCTGATAATCTCAAACTCTACTTTTCTGCCTTTTCCCCGTAACCCTCAATTTCCCCCCCTTACTAACATTATAGAGCAGGCCAGACCCCCTCAAAACATTTCAAGAAAGCAGCCCGGACCCTAACTTTTCAAGCTCTTTTAAGCAGGTGTGAGCGGATATTCCAGGAGTAGCGCATCTGACCCAACCACTTTGTTTTAAACAAAATAGAAATTATTTGCAAGATTGCCCAATGAAACACACATAAAAGAGAATGTAGAATAACTACCTCTATCCGAAAACCCAACAGATTATCCCAGCTTAATGATGCTGTTCCAAATACTTTCAACAATCCCCATAAACACTGCTTCCCAAAAACAGGAAAAATCCAACCCAGGGTCTTTCAAGAGAGAGAGATGGCACAGAGATTCAGCATGGAACATCTTCTTCCATGTAGCTGTTTCTTGGTCCAGCAGCCTTCAACTGACTGCCTACTAAAACCAAACAAAAGCCGAATCAGAGAAAAGCTGAGCTGGGAGAACTGACCGCTCCCCTTTCATTGTACAAGTTTTATTTTAAAACTTAAAAGCTTCTTCAAGTAGATAAACCCCAAACATTTTGGAACCTCCAGAAAAAAAAAACAAGAACAACATAACCTTGTTAAAGGAGCAGCAGGATCACACTGATTAAAAATTTGTTTATCTCAACCTTGAATATACTTAATGGCCCATTCTCAAAAATCCTCTGTGGCAAAGAATTCCACTGATTCACTATGCTCAGAGAGAAGATATTTCTCCTTGTCTCTGTCTTAAATGTGCAACCACTTATTCTAAGATGATGGTCCCTGACTCTCCAACAAGGGGAAGCAATCACTCCACATCAAATCCCTAAGAATCTTGTAGGAGGTCACCTCACATTCTTCTAAACTCCAATGAATACAGGCCAAATCCACTCAACATCTCCTCATAAACCAGTCCTTCTATATTCGGTATCAGCCTAGTGAACCTTGACTGACTGCCTCCAATGCCATTACACCTTTCCTTAGAGAAGGGGCCCAAACTGTTCACAGCATTCCAGCTGTGGTCTAACTAGTACCTTGTATAGTTTCAGTAAAACATCAAGGTATTTATGCTCCATATCCTTTGAGATAAAAGCCAACATTGTATTTGCCTTCCATATTGACTGTTGAACTTGGGATGCTAGCTTTTTACAATAGAACAATAGAACAATACAATGTGATTCATAGATGAGGATTCATAAATCTCTCCATTATGCAGCATTTTATATTCTTTCTTCATTTAAATAATATTTAGCTCCTCTATCCTTCCTGCCAAAGTGTATAACCTCATATTTTCCCACATTATATTCTATCTGTCAAGTTTTTACCCTATCACTGAATCGGTCTCTATCACTGGTTGATTCCTTATGTTGTCTTCATCACTTGCCTTCCCACTTGTTTTTGTGTTATGCACTATTGTGGCAAATGTACATTCACTTTCCCCATCCAAGTCATTAATCCAAATCACTGATCCCTGTGGTACTCCACAAGTTACAGGTTATCATCCTGAAAATGTTCCCCTTATCCCAACTCTCTCTCTTCTATTAGTCAACTAATCCTCTAGCTATGGTAATATACTACCTGCTACACCATGGTTTCTTATCTTATTAAGTAGCCCTAAGTGTGGCGCCTTATCAAACTCCTTCTGATAATCCACATATTACATCCACAGCTTCCCCTTTATCTGTCCTGTTTTTTAGACCTTAAAAAATTCCAATAAATTTGTCAGGAATGATGTCTTCTTCATGAAACCACATTGACTCTGCTTGATCACTTTCGTATTTCTGCTTTTTTTACTAAAATGGATGATCTCACATTTCTCCACATTTTACAACATCTGTCAAATATCCACCCATTCACTTAGCCTCTCCAAATCCTCTCAAAGTGTCTTTGCACCTTCATCATTACTCACACATCCATTGAGGGGGTATCAAGGTCAAAGGTGATTGAAGAAGTGTGAGGAGGAGGGGTGTGAGGATGAGGGAATTGAAGGGGTGTGAGGGTGAGGGGGTGTGAGGGTGAGAGCTGGTGTAATATTTTACATTTTCTTTTTCTCATTTAACTTTTGGACACAGTGTTAGAGTGTGGCAACTAGAGCTTCTTCAGGTCTTTCCGAGTCACCTGGTCAAGTCCCAAAGCAGCCAATTACCCCCTGATTCTCCCATTCATCTGAATGTGACTTGCCACTTGTCAGCCCAAGCCTGGATAATTTCTAGATCTTGTGCATTTGAATATAGACTATTTCAGTATCTGGGGACAGCAGTAATGGCTAAAAATGATGGTCAAGAGTTTGAGATGACCCAAAAAAAACCAGCGTGAAAATGATGGCTATTTTCTGTGGAGGTCAGAAGTTAAATAATGAGAAGGGAGGCTATTCAGTGCTGAACAATGTGTAATCATCAGTGAATATCCCCATTTCTGATCCTACAATGGAGCAAAGGTCATTGATGAAGCAGCTGAAGATGGTTGGGCCTAGGACACTACCCTGAGGAACTCCCCCAGAGATTTCTGGAGCTGAGATGACTGACCTCCTACAATCACAACCATCTTCCAATTTGCAGGCCTAACTCCAACCAGTAGACAGTTTTTTTCCCATGCCAACTGATACCAGTCTTTGTGGGGCTTCTTGATGCCACACTCATTTAAATATGGGTTGAGAGTGTGGTGCTGGAAAAGCACAGCAGGTCAGGCAGCATCCAAGGAGAAGGAGAGTTGACATTTCAAGCATAAGCCCTTCATCAGGAAGAAATTCTCCTTGCATCTGCAGTCCTCACTTTCTCCTCATTCAAACGTGGCCTTATTGTCAAGGGCAATGACTCTCACCTCATCTCTTATAATTCAGCTCTTTTGAGCATGTTTGGACTGGGCTGTAATAAATTCTGAAACTGAGTGGCATTGACAGAAACTAGGTGTCAGTTAGCGGGTTATTGTCACATATCAGGTGTAACAATTTGTAAATTCAGTGGGTTACAGAACATAGATGGATATTGGGAAAGTTCACCAACACTGGCAGAGACCAAACAGAAACTGACATCATTGAACCCAAGAAGCTTTTGAAAGCAAACCACTTACAGTATGACACAATAACACCATTTATACTGGGTCATTTATACTGGGACTGGACACAAACATTTGAACAAATTCTCTGCAGAAAAGGTTTGTGTTGCTGGGACTTTAACTGTTTATCATTACTCCCACCTGTAAAGGCATCAAAATATTAAATATTCAAACAATGGGGAATTTTTAATTGATAAAGGATTAATCTCCTGAGGATCATTCATTTACTGACAAATAAATGGTGAAGGAATTAGTTAACGTTCCAGTGAAAAAAAATGTTCAGAAAGACTGGCCTCATATTAACAGATTACAGTACTAACTTGGAGAATCTCTATTATTCCAAATGAAACTTGTTTCCTTTTTCTCAATTTCCCCAGGTAATCAGACACATCTGTACTGTTGCCAAGTTCAGTGATCTGATGCCAAACCGGAGTGTGTCCAGATCCAGTGATATAATTTCTGTTACAAGTGAGATTCCTTTCAGTAACTGAAGACCATGAGGAGTAAGATTATTCTTTGATTTAAGTTGCTCCGTTGGCTGCAGAGTGAAGCCTGTTCAAACAGGCTTGGCTGTAAACTTCAGTTTTAGATTAGCACATACCCGCTGTGTCCAGTTATAAACTGTTTGCTGATTTGTGTTACCTTGGGTTTTACGAGAAAAACTATGCCTAGATCTCCCTTTGAAATGATTAATGTGAAGGGAGTCACAGGGAGTTGGGTTGTGAGTGTCCAAAACCTGTGTTAGTTAAAATAAAGAACACATGGACACAAAGACACAAAGTCTTACAGATCATTGCAACAGCAGTAACAGCTGAAAATGATGGTCAAGAATTTGAGATGACCCAGAAAACCAGCATCAAAATGACTATTTCCTGTGCAGGACCAGAGTTTTAAAAAAAAAAGACCAGGAAGGCTATTCAGTCTGTCTTCCCAATCAAAACCTAAATCCAATAATCCTCCTGTCTAACCATTCAACAAGTCCCTGAATATCTGTGGGCTCTTCGCCTGTATATCATTCTTCTTCATGTTCTCAGCCAAATGTTAATTCACAGTGTGAAGGTTTTCCTCCGGATCTCAATCCTCAATTATTAATTTGCATCTCTCAACAACGTTGATCTAACTTGAAGTTCACCTATTATATCAGTTAATATCACAAACTTCTTCAATCCCTCACTATCAACCTCACCATCAACACTTCCCCCACCCACACACTCAACTCCAACCCCACCCCACTAGCACCCTCACCTTCCCTAACCCTAGCTCCCTTCACCCCTCCGCCAAACCACAGCTCCCTCACCCACATTACTTGATGAACCTTCTGTTTGTTGGATTTGGCCTGATGTATTTAAAGCAACATACATTTGATTTATAGCAAAGTCATTTTCAGAAGAATCAAACTCAGCTCCACTTAGAGTCATAGAGATGGACAGCATGGAAACAGACCCTTCGGTCCAACCCGTCCATACCGACCAGATATCCCAACACAATCTAGTCCCTCCTGCCAGCACCCGGCCCATATCTCTCCAAACCCTTCCTGTTCATATACTCATCCAAATGCCTCTTAAATGTTGCAATTGTACCAGCCTCCACCACATCCTCAGGCAGCTCATTCCATACACGTACAACCTCTGCGTGAAAAGGTTGCCCCTTAGGTCTCTTTTATATCTTGCCCCTCTCACCCTAAACCTATGCCCTCTAGTTCTGGACTCCCCGACCAAGGGAAAAGGCTTTGTCTATTTATCCTATCCATGCCCCTCATAATTTTGTAAACCTCTAAGGTCACCCCTTAGCCGCCGACGGTCCAGGGAAAACAGCCCCAGCCTGTTCAGCCTCTCCCTATAGCTCAGACCCTCCAACCCTGGCAACATCCTTGTAAATCTTTTCTAAACTCTTTCAAGTTTCACAACATCTTTCCGATAGGAAGGAGACCAGAATTGCACGCAATATTCCAACAGTGGCCTAAACAATGTCCTGTACAGCCGCAACATGACCTCCCAACTCCTGTACTCAATACTCTGACCAATAAAGGAAAGCATACCAAATGCCTTCTTCACTATCCTATCTACTTGTGACTCCACTTTCAAGGAGCTATGAACCTGCACTCCAAGGTCTCTTTGTTCAGCAACACTCCCTAGGACCTTACCATTAAGTGTATAAGTCCTGCGAATATTTGCTTTCCCAAAATGCAGCACCTCGCATTTATCTGAATTAAACTCCATCTGCCGCTTCTCAGCCCATTGGCCCATCTGGTCCAGATCCTGTTGTAATCTGAGGTAACCCTCTTTGTTGTCCACTACATCTCCAATTTTGGTGTCATCTGCAAACTTACTAACTGTACCTCTTACGCTTGCATTCCACTCATTTATGTAAATGACAAAACGTAGAGGGCCCATCACTGATCCTTGTGGCACTCCACTGGTCACAGGCCTCCAGTCTGAAAAACAACCCTCTACCACCACCCTCTGTCTTCTACCTTTGAGCCAGTTCTGTATCCAAATACCTAGTTCTCCCTGTATTCCAGGAGATTTAACCTTGCTAATCAGTCCCCCATGGGGAACCTTGTCGAACCCTTACTGAAGTCCATACAGATCACATCTACCGCTCTACTCTCATCAATCTTCTTTGTTGCTTCTTCAAAAAACTCAATCAAGTTTGTGAGACATGATTTCCCACGCACAAAGCCATGTTGACTATCCCGAATCAGTCCTTGACTTTCCAAATACATGTACATCCTGTCCCTCAGGATTCCCTCCAACAACTTGCCCACCACCAAAGTCAGGCTCACTGGTCTATAGTTCTCTGGCTTGTTTTTACCACCCTTCTTAAACAGTGGCACCACGTTTGCCAACCTCCAGTCTTCAGGCACCTCACCCATGACAATCGATGATACAAATATCTCAGCAAGAGGCCCAGCAATCACTTCTCTAGCTTCCCACACAGTTCTCGGGAAGACCTGATCAGGTCCTGGGAATTTATCCACCTTTAACCGTTTCAAGACATCCAGCACTTCCTCCTCTGTAATCTGGACATTTTGCAAGATGTCACCATCTATTTCCCTACAGTCTATATCTTCCATATCCTTTTCCACAGTAAATACTGATGCAAAATATTCATTTAGCATCTCTCCCATTTTCTGTGGCTCTACACAAAGGCCGCCTTGCTGATCTTTGAGGGGCCCTATTCTCTCCCTAGTTACCCTTTTGTCCTTAATATATTTGTAAAATCCCTTTGGATTCTCCTTAATTCTATTTGCCAAAGCTATCTCATGTCCCCTTTTTGCCCTCCTGATTTCCCTCTTAAGGATACTCCTACTGCCTTTATACTCTTCTAAGGATTCACTCGATCTATCCTGTCTATACCTGACATATGCTTCCTTCTTTTTCTTAACCAAACCCTCAATTTCTTTAGTCATCCAGCATTCCCTATACCTACCAGCCTTCTCTTTCACCCTGACAGGAATATACTTTCTCTGGATTCTTGTTATCTCATTTCTGAAGGCTTCCCATTTTCCAGCCATCCCTTTACCTGCAAACATCTGCCTCCAATCAGCTTTCGAAAGTTTTTTTTAGATTAGATTAGATTACTTACAGTGTGGAAACAGGCCCTTCGGCCCAACAAGTCCATACCGCCCCGCCGAAGCGCAACCCACCCATACCCCTACATCTTCCCCTTACCTAACACTACGGACAATTTAGCATGGCCAATTCACCTGACCTGCACATCTTTGGACTGTGGGAGGAAACCGGAGCACCCGGAGGAAACCCACGCAGACACGGGGAGAACGTGCAAACTCCACACAGAGAGTCGCCTGAGGCGGGAATTGAACCCGGGTCTCTGGCGCTGTGAGGCAGCAGTGCTAACCACTGTGCCACCGTGCCGCCCACAGAAAGTTCTTGCCTAATACTGTCAAAATTAAGCCTTTCTCCAATTTAGAACTTCAACTTTTACATCTGGTCTATCCTTTTCCATCACTATTTAAAAACAAATAGAATTATGGTCTCTGGCCCCAAAGTGCTCCCCCACTGACACCTCAGTCACCTGCCCTGCCTTATTTCCCAAGAGTAGGTCAAGTTTTGCACCTTCTCTAGTAGGTACATCCACATCCTGAATCAGAAAATTCTCTTGTACACACTTAAGAAATTCCGCTCCATCTACACCCTTAACACTATGGCAGTCCCAGTCGATGTTTGGAAAGTTAAAATCCCCGACCATAACTACCATATTACAGATAGCGGAGACCTCCTTACAAGTTTGTTTCTCAATTTCCCTCTGACTGTTAGGGGGTCTATAATACAATCCCAATAAGGTGATCATCCCTTTCTTATTTCTTAGGTCCACCCAAATAACTTCCCTGGGAATATCCTCCCTCAGCACAGCTGTAATTCTATCCCTTATCAAAAATGCCACTCTCCCACCTCTCTATCCTTCCTGTAACATTTTTATCCTGGAACATTAAGCTGCCAGTCCTGCCCATCCCTGAGCCATGTTTCTGTAATTGCTATGATATCCCAGTCCCATGTTCCTAACCATGCCCTGCGTTCATCTGCCTTCCCTGTTAGGCCCCTTGCATTGAAATAAATGCAGTTTAATTTTTTAGTCCGACCTTGTCCCTGCCTGACCTGACTGTTTGACTCACTTCTGTTCTCAGCTGTACCCGTCTCAGATTGATCTCTTTCCTCACTATCTCCCTGGGTCTCCCCCCCCCCCCCCCCCCACCTTACTAGCTTAAATCCTCCCAAGCAGTTTGGCAAATTTCCATGCCAATATATTAGTCCCCTTCCAATTTAGGTGCAATCCATCCTCCTTGTACAGGTCACTTCTACCCCAAAAGAGATTCCAATGATCCAAAAATGTGAATCCTTCTCCCATACACCAGCTCCTCAGCCATGCATTCATCTGCTCTATCCTCCTATTCCTGCCCCCACTAGCTTGTAGCACTGGGAGTAATCCAGATATTACTACCCTTGAGGACCTCCTTTTTGAATTTCTGCCTAACTCTCTGTAATCTCACTTCAGAGTCTCTACCTTTTCCCTTCCAATGTCGTTGGTTCCAATGTGGACAATGACATCCTGCTGGCCCCTCTCCCCCGTGAGAACATTCTGCACCCTCTCTGAGACATCCTTGATCCTGGTACCATGGAAACCAACACCCCATTCTGCTTTTTCTCTGCTGGCCACAGAAACGTCTGTCTGTACCTCGGACTACAGAATCCCCTAACACAATTGATCTCTTGGAAGCCGACGTACCCCTCGTTGCATTAGAGCCAGTCTCAATACCCGAAACTGTTCGTGCTACGTTCCCCTGAGAATCCATCACCCCCTACATTTTCCAAAACAGCATACCTGTTTGAAATGGGTATAGCCACAAAAGACTCCTGCACTAGCTGCCTACCTCTCTTACCCTTCATGGAGTTAACCCATCTATGTGACTGTATCTGAGACTTCTCCCCCCCCCCCCCCCACCTTCCTATAACTGCCATCCATCACGTACTGTTGCTGTTGCAAATTCCTCATCGCTTCTATCTGTCTCTCCAACCGATCCACTTGATCTGATAAGATTCGCATCCAACAGCATTTATGGCAGATATAATCTGCAGTAACCCTTAAACTCTCTTTAGACTCTCACATCTGACAAGTACATAACACTGCAAAGGCTATTTTTGCTCCTTCACAATCTACAGACCCAGAAAATAACACCGTCTTATTCCTCTACAAACACTGCCCCAGGTTAAACTAATAGCTATGGCTTATATTTTAAGTTTAATCAAGAAACCTATCTCCAAAAATATATAATCAAGAAAGAATCCACCGTACTCACTATTGCAGCCTTTCTCTTGGACAGACTTAAAACAACAATTAACGTATCTGATTCTGTGCTGTGAACTTCGCCCAACAGTTCCTCCAAGATTAGTTGTGAATTTCACTGTTTGTTAATTTTCCCAGATGCACTCCGATCTCCAGCGATACACAAATTCAAACAGCAAAGGCGGTAACTGTGCAGGCTCTCTCTCTCTCTCTCCTGCACTGACCTCACCATGTGCTTCCTTTGTCTGCTCTTCTCTCTTTAAAACTGCTGTTGTTTTGACTTTTTTTTTCCAAAGTTCCAAAACAATGAAACAGCATATAAAACAGTAATTGCTGCTCCTGGAATTCAAGGAAATTACCTCCAGCACCTAAAATACCTCAAAAAAAAGAGCAGCTCTTACAGCCATAAACTTTTCCCATCTTCCATCTTGGATTACCCAGAATCCACTCAATAATAAATATTTAATTTTGTTCAGGATAAAGAGATTATTGTCTAACTGGGAGGCAAATGATAAGAATATTCTTGTTCTAGGAAGCTTTGCATAATCAAAGACAAAGACAATGTATTAAGTTTGGATAATACCCCAGCTTGATTCCAGCATCACGGGATCTATTTTGTGAGGCTTAGTGAGGAGCAGCAGTCACATTAGGTTGTGATACAGAAAGAGGGCATTCAGTATGGAAATCTCAGCCTGCTACAACAAGGACTTGCCATTAGTGACAGCAACTAGCTGAATGAATTAGAAAACTGAACTACTTTTATTTTATTCATTCGTGAGATGTGGGTGTCACCGATAACTAAGGCCAGATTTACAATTGCCCCTGAACATGGTGGTCAGCCCGCCTCCTTGAACCTCTGCAATCGATGGGGGTGTTGGTGCCCCACAGGACTGTTTGGAAGAGAGTTCCATGACTTGGAGCTATTGGGAGTATGAACTTGGTCATTGGCTGTGAGATGCTCTTGGATTTGCTGAATGTGTTGGCCCATTCCCCACTCCTGCACCATGACAATCACCTGAGGCATCTTCCATTTTATCTGGAGCCCACAAACAGACCACGTTTACATGGACACAATGTACACAACTCTAGATAAAAGGAGGAGAAATTATACCAAAGTCACTCTCAGCCTTGTGGACACTTTTGTATAAGGCTGCCTCAAACTTTGTACAGACTCTCAATACACAAACATCAGATGTCACTACATATCGAGGTTCTACCTGTCCCCAGAGATATGAAGGATGGGCCTGGCCACATTTCTGTGCAATGTTCCAAGTAGTTGGACCATATCACCTGACCCTTGCATCGGATCTTGTTCAGAAAAAACCTTTTGACCACAAGCTCATCAGAAAGTGGTCAGTACATAATGTGCTTGAGACCCTGCAAGGAAAAGGCTAGACTCTATCCTGTCAGATGGATCCCTGAGCAGACATCAAAGCTATCTGGCAGAATGCATCATTGCTAGAACTTCCAAACAAGCACTAAGATGGAACCTGGTGTGTGGCTGGACTCTCACTCTCTGCCTGCATTGTCCTTGAGGAGCCTGTGCTGGGCAAGAGACTGATGTTCACCCCTTTGAGGAACATAACTTGCAAAGAATGTCTGGTCAGTAGTTTCTGCCAAGTGTCATGCCCAGTCTGATCATTCATCTCTGAGTGAATGATTAAGTAAAAGTGAATCATTGCACTTTGTAAGTATAACATGTTCAGCATCAAAAATCACCAAGTAACAAAATGCTTATTTTGGTTTGGAGGTTTTAGAGTCATACACAGCATGGAAACAGACCCTTCAGTCCAACTCGTCCATGTCAGATGTCCTAACCTAATCTAGTCCCATTTGTTAGCATTTGACCCATATCCCTCTAATTCCTTCCTATTCATATACCCATTCAGATGCCTTTAAAACGCTGTAATTGTAATAGCCTCCACCACTTCCTCTGGCAGCTCATTCCATCCATGAGCACCCTCTGCATGGATCCCTTTTCAATCTTTCCCCTCTCACCTTATATCTATGTCCTCTAGTTTTGGACGCCCTAGCCAGGGAAAATACCTTGGCTATTTACCCTATCCATGCACCTCATGATTTTATAAAACTTGGTAAGGTCACCCCTCAGCCTTCAATCATTCCATCAAGAAAGGCTTGCATTTACGTCATACCTTTCACTTTAGGATGCTCCAAAGTACTGGAGTAACAGGTAGGAGATGTAACAACCAATTTCCACACAGCAAGATCTCTCAAAACAGCAATAACAGACTGGCCAAAAAATTTGTTTCTGGGTGTTGATTGAGGGAAAAATAAACATTAGCAATTTAAGCTGAGACGAGCTGTCCAGAAACTGCATTATTAGAAAGGTCAGCTCCCCTCATCTGATCATACAGTCTTCACCAAAATGTAGTGGCCCCAGTCACCGTTTTAATATTTAATCCTGCCGCTCCTCCCAAAACACGCAGTGAAGAAACATCAAACATCAAAAACATTTCTGTGAGTAATCACCTGAAAGTTACATGGGATTGAGTTTAGTCAGCATGTGCTTTCTCAGCTCTAAGCTATTGGAAAATATTTGCAGAAGATACAGGAGCAAAACCATGTTTAACTATTTTGATTTTTCTCGATAAAGTTCATCATCTTCTTATTACTTTTGACTTGGAATTTGGAGAATGTAATTTGGAATGCTAAAGCCATACCCTGACCAGCCAACCCTGCAAAACCTTCCTTACTAATATCTGTAAGCCTGTGCCAAGATTTAGAGAGTTGTTCCACAGTTGTTCCATTTAACTGCAAGGAATAACCTCAACCTGGAGATTCTCCAACCTTTTCCTGCTGACAGACACTGAGACAGGCTTTGTGACCAATCATGATGAATCAGCAACCTTGTATGATCGAACTAGCTCTATTCCTGATGAAGGGCTTTTGCCCGAAACATTGATTTTCCTGCTCCTCGGATGCTGCCTGAACTGCTGTGCTTTTACAGCACCATTCTAATCTAGAATCTTGTCTGATCGAACTGAATGGCAGAGCAGGCTCAAAGGACTGAACTGCCTACTCCCACTCCTAGTTTCTACATATACTCAGCACAGAACTCAGCCCAGGGGACTGTTGGAAGGGGAGATGATCAATGGTTTCAAAAGAAAGTTAGACAGGCGCTTGAGAGAATTGAATTTATATAGTTCAGGGATAAAGTGGGGTAATGGGAAGAACTGGATATCCCTGTAGACAGCCCAACAAATACCTGATGGACTGAGTGGCCATTTCCTCTGATGTAATGAGTCTGCATGACAACAGCGTGTGGACTTGTGTTGAGGACTCCCTCCCAACTGCAATGGCACCTCCAGTGGGTCTGCCCTGGGACTAGGTGGCCAGGGATTGTGGTGGTGGTGTCTGTGACATTGACTGGAAGTTTGGATTTTGAGAGTGTGACTGTGTCGGGCTACTGTTAGGCTCATGGGTGGAACCCCTCTCGAAAACTTGCCACATGTTTGAAGACATTAATACAGAAGGATTTGCAGGGGTGATGGGCAGGGCATGCCTTTAGCATTCTAATTAACATTCCCCAAATTCCAAGTTTAACATTGGATGGTGTGATTGACTTTATTCTTCTTCAAAGTTTCTATGGTGGTTTGTTCAGGCTGAGTGTTTTACTGGGCCATGGCAAGGGCAGTAGGACAGACTGACTAAGGTTTGCCAGTTCCTTTTCCCAAAGGACTTTATTGAATCACCTGTAGAGTAGTGAGTTTTGCCATTGAGACAGGACAATCCATTAAGGAAGTTTCCTCACTCTGTCAATATATCTCCTTTAAGAGGAACTCTCACTCACCATTTTCATTCTGGGCATGTGGGACTTTGATGAAGCTACACTCTCATCTCTAGGCATTGTTTGGAGGATGCCATGGAAATGACTGAGAGCTGAAGTGTGCAGGTTAGAGACATGGAGTCACAGAGGTCTGCTGCACTATTCACCAAGACAGAATCCCTGTTGTCACCAAAGCTATTAGACCCTCTCGACCAGCCCCTCACACCCCCTTGCTTTCCAAGTCACCCCCATATCCTCCATGTCCATTCAACCACTATTGGCAACGGAATCATGTTAGGCAGTCCCTGCTGCTCTCCACTTTGTTTTTGTCTCTTGTCTTGCTGGGAGGACCATGTCTCTCGATGGTCAGGAGGATTTTTGTCAGGACCTCCCTGTGGTGGACAGCACACTCTATAGTGACTACAATCGATCTTATCTCTTTCCTTGAAGATGGCCACAATGTCTCATAGCAAGAACCTCCATGTAGAATCGTTCAAAGTGAAGAGGCTATTACATTGAGCTAACCCAGGATTCTGGTTGACCAGGAAACTGAATGTATAGATGTTTCAGATAGTGTTACGGACAGTGATACAGAAAATACCTTTACAGACATCCAGATAAGACCTTTGCAGACACCTAGCGAAACATCCCTGAATCAGAATTCTGATTCAGGAAAGCTCTGAAGGACGGTGAACCAGTGTCTGCCAGACATTGGCTGGACTCACCGGGACCATGGGGCCAACCCTAGTAGGGGGCAGCCCGTGGGATCATGACATGCACCAGTAAAAACCACCAGCCCCTGCAACAGGAATGGACATTGCCCCGTCAGGTCTCAGCATCCGAAGCTGAACACAAGTTTAAAAAAAGCTTTCAGTTTCTTCAAACAAAACTGAAACCACGGAACAAACACAGAATAGTTACTTCAATATTAAACATTTGAAAATGATTGGACTAACTATCTCCCTCATCTGTACTAATTTTGTGATTATGAAATAGGAAAGGAGTGAAAAATCAAGTTGGGTTTGACATTGTTTCTCACTATCCAGGGCTCTGCGCCCAAATATTTGAGAATTTTAGATATTGGTCACAGATGCAACTGAAAGGACCACCAGAGGAACACAGCAGCTGCTGGGTGGATTGTTATGAGCAGTCAGCCTTTCATTTCTGCTCTGACATTCTAGATCATGGCTTATCATTTCCCTCAAATGGCTTTTGCCTGCACTACCTCGTCTGAGAAATATCTCTAATGTCAAGGAATCTATTAATCTCTGTCTTAAATATCCAGTCTAACTTCTCCTTTCCTGGCATTCTGGCAAGTTCTGAATCATTTTGACAAACAATCTCTGTCAAGTATTTCACAACAGGTGGAGATTTGACATGCAGTGATAGAAAGCCTTGAGAAATACAGTATCTGAGTCAGAGAGATTTTTGATCAACAAGGGATGGGAGACAGGCCGGAAGGTGGAGTTGAGACCCCAGTCAAATCAGTCATGAAGTGTTAAGGGACTGAATGGTCTACTCTTCCAGATTTCTGACCTCATGAACCACTTGCAGAGTGCACCTGGTACCTTTGTCTTGAAGATTAATGCAAACAAGGCCATATCACATTAGCCTGGGGTTTACAGTTTATCAGAATGATGAAGCTATTGGATTTACATTGTTCCCTCACAAGAGGCACTGCTGGTAACTTTGCAGAGGGAATCAAAACTGAGTCTGTAATTTGACATGAACTTGAAATTAGTTACAAATAAACAACCCAAAATTTGATGATCAGGGCTCAAAT